>NC_133619.1:333223375-333380875 GCF_048593235.1 Sminthopsis crassicaudata | reverse complement strand
CTGGTAAACTTTAGATATAAGATGAGATAAAAAATTTTACTTTGCTTCTATCTTAATGGGATTAGTACTTTGTCTTGTGCACACTGCAGGGCCATAATAAATCAATTATTTCTTTATTGCCTTCTTGGAGCTATGTCCCTATCCTCACCTCCACTCTCCTTAAAGCAAGGACCATTTTGATTAGTTGTATACATGTTGCCGGTTTGCACAATTCCTGGTACATAGCCTGAGTTAAAAAAACAAACAAACATTTTTTTCATTCAATTCGTCCCTTCTTCCTTCTATCCAGGTAATAGTTAAAGATGTCATAACAACAACTCAGAGTTTTACAAGACTTTATATATTTTAAAGTTCTATAGAACTATAAAATGTTTTCTTACAACACTGCTATGGGATACAAACATATCAGTTTGGCTTGTTTTATTATGTTAAAATGGGGAATTCCATCAGGAAATCACTGGAAACTAAAAAGAGAATTAGTGAAATTCTCTAGACAGGTTTTTCATTTTTTAAGTGAATTGCCCATGGTCCCCCTACCTGGTAAATAAGAGAGACAGGATCTCATCTTCAAGCTCTCTTCACTGCAGCTGTGGGTCTCTTTCCCATATTCCAGAGATATATGTGGCCTTATTGATTTGGAAACATCTTTGAACCTCTCTACTTCCCAGCATCGTGGTTCCCATTTCAAATGTATATGTAATTGAGTACTTTGGAAACACTTCAAGCTTTGATTAACATCTCAGAGGCCAGAATAGATTTTGTAAAATGGCCTCTCAGTGTGAAACTCAGCTGAGATATGCAATTATAGCTTAAGACTCCAAAATAGAATGTTTATTGATTCTTGGATTTTAGTAGGATCTATATAGGACTCGGATTAAATAAAAAAGTAATAATGACTTAGGTTTCTGGAGAATCTGTGTCTTAAAAGTTAGTTGCCTCAAGGAGGCAATGAATAAAGCATTCAGCTTGGAGTTAAGAAAACTGGATTCAGATCTCACTTCAAACACTAACTATGTGACCTTGGACAGATCATTTAACCTTGCTTTCCTCAGTTTTCTCATCTTAAAAATGAGCATCTAAAAATAGCACCTAATGTCTGCCACATAGAAGGTATTTAATAAATTCCTAAATTCCTGTCCCATGTTGGGTACCCTTTTGCATACTAGAACCAGTGAGAATTGTATGTTATTTGAAGGTTCTGACATGTTTTTCTAGAGGATGAGGTTTTAAAAAAAGTATTCACTATTTGATTTTTTGAACCAACAATAGAGATGAGATGTACTAGACCAAGATGGAGAAGGGAAAGCAGCCTGCAACCTCAGAGGCCATAATACCTTTAGACACCCTCCACCAGATTACAGATTTAGAGCTGAAAAGCCATTGAATCCAACTTTTTCCTTTTACAGATAAAGAACATAGAGAGCTCATACAGGCCAAGTAATGGTAGAGCTGTAACTATTAGTACCCAATGGTCTCTCAAGTCAATAAGTCAGCTTGTCAATAAATATTTATAAAGCATCTACTCTGTCCTAAGAGACAAAAAGAGTTTTTAATCTAATCCAGGATTCAATATGTGAAGAAATATAGACAAAGTGAATTAGACACAAGCTAAATTATAATAATTAACAGAAGGAAGGCACTGGAATTAGGAGACATTTGGAAAGGCTTCCTGGAGAAAGTGGGATTTTAGTTAAAGGAAGCCAGGGAAGTTGAGCAAGGGAAGGAGAGAGTTCCAAGTTTGAGAGACAACCAAAGAAGATGCTCAGAATGGAGGGATGGAGTGTCTTGTTAGTGAAACAGCCAGGAGGCCAGAGTTACTGGATCAAACAGTATGTGTTTGTAATAAGGTTTAAGAAGACTGGAAAGGTAGATTGGGGCTAGGATATGAAAGGCTTTGAATATTAAACAGAGGATTTTGTATTTGCTGCTGGAGGCAGTAGGGAGCCACTGGAATTTATTGAGGAGGAGAATTACATAGTCAGAACTATGCTTTAGGAAAATCATTTTGATGACTAAATGGAGGATGGATTGTCAAGGGGAGAGTTTTAAGGCAGGCAGGGACCCTCTGTCCCTCAAGAAAACTATTGTAGTAATCAGGGCATGAGGTGAGGAAAGCTTATACCAGGGTAGTGGAAGGCAGTGTCAAAAGAGAGAAGGAATGTATTTGAGGGATGTTGCAAAGGTGAAATCATTAGGTCCTGGCGACAGATTGGATGGTGAGGAGTGGGGGATGGCAGGTGAAGGGATGGAACAAGAGGTACAAGAATAAGTACTATTGAGAACCTGAGGGAATGGGGGAATAATGTTGCCCTTGCCAGTAATAAAAAGATGGGGAAGAAGGAAGGTTTAGAGGAAAAGATAATGAATTTTATTTTGGACACATTGAGTTTAAGATGTCTACTGGACATCCAGTTTAAGATTCCTGAAAGGCAGTTGGGAATATAGAGAGTAAAAATCAGCAGGAGGATTAAGGCAGGATAGGTAAATTTGAGAATAATTTTCCTAGAGATGACGTTTAAATCTCTGGGGAATACCTTTTAAGAAGTGTTGATCTGTATGAGGATTCAGCAAAGGAGAATCAAAAAAGAATAATGTCACCCCCAAACTTAGAGAGTGTCACAGAGGAAAAGATGTTCAACACTGACAAAGGCAGAGAGGCCAAGGACAAAGAAGAGTGAGAAAAGGTCATGGAAATTTGAGAAAAGGCCATTGGAAGAAATCAAATTTCTAATTCAAGATGTGAAAATAATTGTAAAAAAGTCAGGTTAATGGGCTCCAAAAGGTAGTCTCTGTACATTGCCCTAAGATGGGAAAGAGTCTGAACAGGCATTACTCAGAGCCAAAGAAGGGGAAGTAAGTGGGTCATCTGATAACTTGTTATCAATCAATCACCAAGCATTTTATTAAGTGGCTATTGTGGAGATAGTGAGGATAGAGCCTTGGACCTGGAGTCAGAAAGACCTGAATTCAAATCTGGTCTCAGACATTTCCTGTGTACCCTGGGCAAGTCACTCAATCCTATTTGCCTCAGTTTCTCCATCTATAAATGAGCCAGAGAGGTAAATAGCAAACCCCTCCAGTATCTTTGCCAAGAAAACCCCAAATGGGTTCATGAAGTGTCTGGCATGACTGAAATGACTAAACAGCAACAACAAAATGTGCCAGGCAAAGTGTCAAATACCCTAGTACTTAGACAAGAAAGACAGAAAGTCAGTGTTCCTGTCCTTGAGTTACTTACAGTCTAACAGGAATATAATATGCATGATCAAAAGGGCCACACAAGATGCATGGGAAGTAAAGAGAAAGTAAATTGTAGTAGGTGCTAAATGCAATTGTTTTTACACCCTGGAGAGGAAAAATGCTGTCAAAATGCAAATGTAACTAATTACAAAATTGTACAAACTTTCAAAATTATCATTTAAAATGTCTTCACCTTCTGAGTTTCTATAACTCACTCTAGTCTCTAGTTAGTAGTCCTGGGGTTCAAACCCAAGTTCTAAACTACTAACTCACCACTACCACTAATTCAAACTATTAATTCTATAAAATTATTATTTCAACAAAATTATATTCTGCAAAATTAATAAAATTACAAAAATATTAATTTACTACTAATTCATGCCTCTTTCCTCTGGAATACCTATTTGTTCTCACTGCCTTTCTCAATTGAGAAGAAGTTCTCTCCAGATTATCCTTGGTTAATGCTGAACCAGTAGAAAACTTTTAGACCAAGGATTCAATACCTCTCCTAGCATTCTAGTAATTTCTGATAACTGTCACACTTGGGAAAACTTTTGATAAAAGAGAACCAGGGTGATGTTTTAACTTGTGTGTGAATTGGATTTAAGTGAGGCCATGAACTTCACTCTTTCTTCCAGAGCACTGAATCCAGGGACAGAATAAAAGTCAAGATGCTTGGAGATGGCCCTGGACTCAGCAGATGACCATGGAATCTTCCCTGTTTGAGCAAGTTCTGAGGATTCCATAGTGCCCACTTCAGCTGCCATCATGGCTGTTGGAACAAATTGGTCTCATTATTCCATTCCACTGGGGGAAGTGTTCACATGCCAGAAGTAGACATCCCCCTCACTCACTAACAAGTCGGATAGTTACTCCCAATCTGATTTAGCCTGCCTAGTGAGATGTTGTTGTTGTTGTTTTTTTCAAACCAGGTCTGACTACTGTACATGCTACAGCTTCTTGGAGCCACCGAGGAGAACTGGGTGAAGTTATAAACAAGAGGAGAATGACAAACCTTGAAAAGTGCTTAGCAAACCCTTCTGTTTTTCAGATAAATTGCTGCTGTCTAGCCAAGCTTCCTATCATAATCCTATTGTACGGTCTTCCTCATTGATTTCCTTTTCTCTAATTTCTCCTTATAGTCTTATTGCCACACAACTACCAAACTAATATTCTTTTTTTTTTTTTTATTAATTAAAGCTTTTTATTTTTCAGAACTTATGCATGGACAATTCTTCACCTTTAGCCCTTGCAAAACCTTGTGTTCCAATTTCCTCTTTTCTCCTTGCCCTCCCCTATATGGCAAGTAGTCCAATATATGTTAAATATGGTAAAATATATGTTAAATCCAATATATGCATACATATTTACACAATTATCGTGCCGCACAAGAAAAATCAAATCAAACCTATAAAAAAAAAAAGAGAGAGAGAGAAGCAAAATAAAATATAAGCAAACAATAACAAAAGAGTGAAAATGTTATGTTGTGAATCACACTCAGTTTCCACAGAACTCTCTCTGGGTGTAGATGGCTCTCTTCATTACAAGATCATTGAAACTAAATCTCATTGTTGAAGAGGGCCACATCCATTAGAATTGATCATCATATAGTGTTTTTGTTGCCATGTTTAATGATCTCCTGGTCCTGCTCATTTCACTCAGCATCAGTTCATGTAAGTCTCTCCAGGCTTCTCTGAAATCATCCTGCTGATCATTTCTTATAAAACAGTAATATTCCATATTAGTTATATATATATTCATATTCATATGTTTATATACATATAACTTATTCAGCCATTCTCCAATTGATGGACCACTCAGTTTCCAGTTTCTAGCCACTACAAAAAGAGCTGCTACAACATTTTTTTCACTTGGGTCCCTTTCCCTCCTTTAGTATCTCTCTGGGATATAAGCCCAGTAGAAACACTGCTGGATCAAAAAGTATGCACAATTTGATAACTTTTCTTTCTTTCTTTCTTTCTTTCTTTCTTTCTTTCTTTCTTTCTTTCTTTCTTTCTTTCTTTCTTTCTTTCTTTCTTCCTTCCTTCTTTCTTTCTTTCTTTCTTTCTTTCTTTCTTTCTTTCTTTCTTTCTTTCTTTCTTTCTTTCTTTCTTTCTTTCTTTCTTTCTTTCTTTCTTTCTTTCTTTCTTTCTTTCTTTCTTTCTTTCTTTCTTTCTTTCTTTCTTTTTTTTTGCTGAGGCAATTGGGGTTAAGTGACTTGCCCAAGGTCACAAAGCTAGGAAGTGTTAAGTGACTGAGTCTAGATTTGAACTCAGGTCCTCTTGACTTTAGGTGGTGTTCTATCCACTGCACTACCTAGCTGCCCCTAGTTTGATAACTTTTTGAGCATAATTCCACATTGCTCTACAGAATGGTTGGATCCATTCACAGTTCCACCAACAATCAAACTAATATTCTTAAAGGATCATTTCTCTCTTCTGCTTAAGAAGTTTCAGTGGCTACTACTACTTCTGGGATCAAATGCAATTTCTTTTTTTCTACTCAAAGTCCTTCACATTCTGACTCCAATCTCTTTCTAGACTTAGTTCATATGTCTCCCCTTCATGCATTCTACTTTCCAGCCAAGCTGGCTTATTTGCTATTCCTCATACATGACCTCTCTTTGCCTGCATGCCTTTTTGCACACTAGCCTTCCCCTCTATTTGCATCATTCTTCCCCCCCCCCCCTTTACCTCAGTCTCCTTGGAATGCCAAGCTTTCTCCAGGCTTGAGTTAAATGCTGCTTCCCACATCAAGCCTATCCTGATTCCTTAGAGCTCTCCTCCACTCCCAAACCCTATATTATTATGTACACACTGATGTGCCTGGGTTGTTTCACTCTGACTGAATTTAAGCTCCAAGAGGGCAAAGATGGTTTCATCTTTAGTTTTATATTTGCAGTATTTTTCATAGTGTCTGGCACATAATCAAGTAACTAATAAATGCATGTTGAATTGAGAACGATCATGTGGTAAGTGTGCAATGAATAGTTTTCTCATCTGTGAAATGTATGGTTTGGATTAGAAAACTTCTGAATCTTCTTTCAACTCAATATATAACCCTATGTCCAATCATCATTCAAAGCATGAATCTTATCTAAGACAAGTACTTGGATAAATCCAAATGAAGGAAAAATCCCAAAGTGACCCTTTTCATTTTAGAATGATTCCAATTGTTGGGAATGCTTTCATTATTTAACCTGCTATCTGTCTTTCTATAACTTCAATTAAGTTCAATTCAACAAGCATTTATTTGACACCTACTATATGCCAAGAATTTATATCCAATAGCCTTCATAGGATCATAACTCTTAAGTTAAAAGTAACCTCAGAGACCATCTAATCAATCCCCTCATTTTACTTAAGAAGAAACTGAGTCCCAGGGAGGTTACTTGACTTACCTTACTTACCAAGGTCACAAAAAGCAGCAAACATGAGAATGGAGTCAAACCCAAACCTTTTTTTCCTACCAGAGTCGGTGTTTGCTCCACCTGTATCAGGCTGCTTTTGAAGTCCAGGTATATTAAGGTTAATCTTTCTTTTTACATGGTGAGGACAAAGCCAAGGACATTCTAGTAAAGACCTTTTTCCATATTGATATTGATCCATTAATCAATACTCTTTGGGTTTGATTAGTCAATAAGTTCCAAAACATATAAAACTGTACTCTTTTCCAAAACCCCTCTCTCAATAAGCCCATGGAGAAAGTCTCTATAAAATACCTTATTGAATAATAATAATTAGATCAATAATAATGATAATGATAGTTAATATTTATACAGTGCTTTAAGGTTTGCAAAATTCTTTACATACATTATTTGCTGAATTCCAATTATAATATGAACCAGGCTTTCCCCTGATCTCTTATTCTAGTAAGCCTATCAAAAAAGGAAATTCGATTAGTCTGGCATTTTATCAAGTATCTATGCCAAAAGTGCAAAATTCTAAAATTTATTATCAGTGGGGCAGTTTGAGCACTTTAGAAAGGGGAAGAGGAGGCAAGAACAAAGCAGAAGAAATCATGCTGGACTAATCCAACTAGTTCATCTTCTTTTCCAAAGCACTCTATGCATTTGCCATAATTTTCCTTTCATGCCCTACTCTTGGAAACATGGTTCCTGAATCAGTTTTCCCACTATTCCCTCCCCAAAATGATCAGCTCCAAAAGTGACTGTTCCTATCTCTCAATGTCTCTATACAGGACTCTGTCAGTATTTATGCATGTCGCTCATAAAACTATGCTTCTTTCATTTAGTACCTCGCTATTTTGTGCAACTAGACCTGGAGTCAAGAAGGCCTGAATTCAATTTTTTATTTTGTCACTTGCTAGCTATGGAGCTGAGGACAAATCACTTAACCTTGTTTACCTCAGTTTCCTCATCTGTAAAATGAGCAGGAGAAGGAAATGGTAAAACACATCAGTATCTTTGCCAAGAAAATCCCAAATGGAGTCATAAAGAGTTGGACATGACTGAAATAGGTGAACAAAAACAATAAAAAATATTAACACCTCTGATGAGCTGAGGGTCCTTCAAGGTTCAGGACTTTTTAATTTAGAGAAGAAGTTTATTAATGCATACTGCACAAATTTTAAATTTGTGACCATTTGAATCAGGATGGACTAAAGTTAATTATTTCATTATCTATGAAGCAAGGATGAGCTAAGGAAATTAATCACTAGGATTCCATTTTAAAGACTAGCACAACCAATCGAGTATCATAAGAAAATCCCAATCTCATACCCAATGAGGGAATTTGTTTTGCTTAACTACAACAACTTGATAAAAGTTTGTTTTTTGTTGTTTGTTTTTTTTCAAGGGAAGAGAAGCAAAAAGAAAGCAAAAAATAAAAGCTTGTCAAAATTATAAAAAAAATGATCCCAGTTTTAGAAAAAGACATTTTAAAACTTAGAGAATGTTCAGAAAAGGATAACCAGAATTTCAAAGGGTCTCAAATTCAGGCCTTATCAGGATCAATTGAAAAAAAAAATAGAGCTGTTTGTCCTGTAGAAGAGAAAACTTAGGAGAGACATGATAACTGTCATTATGTTTCTGAAGGGCTGACTTTCAGAAAGATGCTTAGTCTTGGTCTGATTGGCTCCAAAGGGCAGATGTAGGAGCACTGAGTGGTTTCCAAGAACAATAGGTTGGCTTTTCAGGTCCCTTCATACTGTAACTAATGCTCTTTTATTCTACAGACCCAATCAATTGCCAAATCTTGCTGTTTCTACCTACAAAACATCTCTTGTATCTGGTCCCTTCTTTCTATTCACACAACTTGTCACCTTATTTCATTCAGGCCCTCATTACCTCTTGCCTGGATGATTGCCATGGTTTCCTAATTGGTCTTCCTGCTTCTCCTGCAGCTTCACTTCATCCCACACATAGCTGTCAAAGTGATTTTCTGAAAGGGCAGCTCTGACCTTGTCACCCTTGTATATAATTAATTTCTCATTGCCTCTTAGATAAAATATAAATTCTCTTATTTAACATCAAGGTCCCAAAGTATGGGGCCCTGATATATTTTTTAGGATCTTTGGATGTTATTTCTTCTCCCCTACTCTGCAACCCAACTAAAGTGGATTTCTGTCTATTTCTCCCATTTCTGTCTCCATGCTTTTGCATTAGCCATCTTAGCAGTCATGGGAAAGCAGACAGAAAGTAGTTATGGGAAAGTTTGGTTTTTTTTCCTATAAAATAATTAATGCCACAGTAGGAACAAGTCTGTATAGGGATTTTATCACTATTTCAACAGCTAAAATTCCTAACATCTTCTCCAGTGGATAAGAGATAAAAGCACATGAACAACAACAATAACAACAACAACAAAAAACAACAGGAAAAAGTATATGAACAAACACTTCTCAGAACTTTTGACAACCACATAGGAGATTGCTTGAGATGAATAAGAATAAGAAAAATAACTGAGATTTCACCTCATATCCAGAAAATTGGCAAAGATGACAATAGAAGAGAATAACCAAAGTTGAAAGAATTATGCAAAAAAGGCATGTTAATATTTTATTGATGGGACAGTGGATTGATCCTAGTATTCTGGAAAGTATGAATATACTAAGAAAATGTCTAAAATATCCATACTCTTTTGATCTCACTGATAGACATATAATTTAATGATGTCAAAAACAGAAAATAAAAGTCTTGTATACATTTAAATATTAATATTGGCACTTTTTAATAGCAAGAATTGTAAATGTTACCAATGGTTAGGAATTGTCTAAAAACTCTAGTACAATGCAATGAAACATTATTATTTCACTGAAAAGAAAATGTAAATATGAAGAATTCAAGAGAAACATGAGAAGATTTCTAGGAATTGAGGCTTTAAAGTGAAGGAGAACAAGGAAAACAATTTATGCAATGACAATGTAAATTTAAAATGAATCAGAATAATGTGAAATTATAGTGATTAAGCTTGGGACTGAAGAAGAGATAACAAAATGTGCATCCCTCTTTTCTCTAAAGAAGTAAATGACTATGGTCAAGACATAGTGCATATTTCTAAAAAGTGTTGGCTAGTTTTGTTGAGCTTATTTTTCCCCTCTTTCTTATGATTTTTAAAAATAACGAAATGCTTTTCTGTCTTAAAAATTAAAGTGATATATTGGACTCATGATGTCATTCATACATAGAGCCCTTAAATAAGAAAATTTCTTTGATAATGCATATAAACAACTTTACTATAACATAGGATTTTCTAGAATTACCTAGAGAATTGAGATGTAGAATCAAGAGAACCTTATATACAATAACAACACTATTGTTTTAAGGAAGACTCTAAGCTAATAAATTATCTATTATAAGTTCCACAATTAAATGTAAGTGATGTTTGAAAAAAGACACTATCTGCATCCAGAGAAAACTGATAAAAGAAGTATGTAGAGAATATTTATATATATATATATGTGTGCCTAACGGGAACTATCTCTAGGGTAGGAGGGGAGGAAAGTAAAAAACAAAAAGGAAAATAAAGAAATTTACATAATAATTTTGTTGTATATTTGAAAGGAATAGCAAATTGTACATAGTAGATTTGCACTTGCTTGTCTCCATAAATTTAAAATAAAATAAAAATTTTAAAATAGAATTGAAAATTGAAATGGCTACACATTTGCTTTAATGTTAAGATTTGAACCGACCTCTCTCATCTGCTAAAAAAATGTTAACCTATAAAAATAAGATTGTAGAGAAATATACAAGTCACACAGTTCCAATAATTGTTTGGATTGAGCAAAAATATTCTATTAACTTAATTAGTCAATCAATTATAAATTAATTGATTAATAGGAGTAATGATTAGTAAAATGCTTAATCATACTCAGGTACATGTTTCTTCTAAATGTTATTTTATATTACATACCCTTTAAATATTATGCTAATAACAGTGATTTATGTTTAATTGTCTTAATAGACTTTATTTTTATTAGAAAATATATAATTTAAATGGCAAAGTATTCTAGAAGAAGCTAAACTATTCATTCTATGAAGCAATAATTTAGATTAGGGAAACAAATAGTAAACATAAAGGGTAAACATCAAGTGCTAGAGCACTAAGCCTTGAAAACTCGCCCCCTTCTTCTAAACTCATTAAGGACCAGGATTGTGCCTTAGATTTATTTTACATTCCAACCTCATCATCCCTAGAGCACTAGGCAAATAAAGATTCAGTAAACATCTACTTGATTAACTATGGAATCTGATAAATTTTAATAGTTTAAGGGTAACTCCAATATATTCACCAATGGGACATAATCCAGTTAACATTTATATAGTGCTATGTTCCAGTTGCTGTAGTAAGCTCTTTATAATGTAATTATTCTCTCATTTGATAATCACAATAATACTGGGAGGTAGTTGCTATTATTATCCTTATTTTATAGATGGGAAAATCGAGGCAGACAGAGGTTAAGTGATTTGCTCAGAACCACATAGCTAGTGTCTGAAGCTACATTTGAACTCAGCTCTTCCTGACTCCACAATCTTAACACTATACCCTCTCCTGCCCCAACAATATGAAAGAAAGTTCACGCTTGTATTCATCTTCCTTATAACATCAACAAAGAATACAGAGAGACTGTGAATAATTTTAGTATTTTAGAATTGGAAAGGAGTTTCTTTTTAAATTTATTTTTAAATAGTACTTTATATTTTTCCAAATACATGCAAAGATAGTTTTCAACATTCATCTTTGTAAAACCTTGTGTTCCATTTTTTTCTCTCTCTCCCCCTCCTCCCTTCTCAAGACAGAAAGGAGTTTCTAAGGTCACACCATCTTTCCCCTTGCCTCTAGTCCCATAGCACCTCTTATACTAATGAGGCTCTAATATTTTTGTGCACCAAGAAAATTGAAGAGCCCATCTAATAATAATAGCTAATATTTATATAGTATAGAGTATATATAAATATATATATAGTATATGTATAGTATATATATATATATGTATAGTAAATATAGTATATATAAATATACATATATATTTATATAGCATATGTATAGTATATATAGTATATGTATACATATATATGTGTATCTTGTAAACCTTAAAGCATCTTATAAATATTAAGAGGTCACAAAGAATTGGATATGATTGAAATGACTAAATAATATATTTATAGATATGTATAGGTGTGTGTATATATATTATCTACATATATATATGTATATATATATATATACATGTGTGTTAATACACATTAAATCTTCACAATGGTCCTATGAGATGTGTTATGTTATCTCTTATTCCCATTTTACAGATGAGTGAACTAAGATGGGCAAATCAGTTTCATTCAGTTAATAAGCATCTAAGTCAAAATTTGAATTCCACATCAAGATTCCTCTCTGGAATATGGCTCAGATCACATACAAGGTGGTGGGTGGGCTTCAGGGTTGGGTTTCCAGTTAATTTCATTTTTTTATGCTTCCTATATCCTACCTGCACTGTACATGTAGTGCCATCTGCAGGTCAAAATAAGACCCACAGAAATGGATTAGTCTTCCTAAAATATAATTTTCATCACGTCATTCCCCTTTAAGGAAAGCTGCCTACTAAATACTGCATTGCCTCCAAATTTCTCAGCCTGGCATTCCAGACCCTCTATAAATCTATTCATCTTCCAATGCTCCCAAATGTGGACTCCTGGGACTTTCAGTACTCCCTCACACTTTATACTTCCCAGTGTCTAACACTAATGCTCAAGCTCTTTTTTTCATCTTGCCTGCATTTCCAATCACACCCTTTTTGTCAGCTAGGTTATGTAGTAGATAGAAGTCTGGGCCTGGAATCAAGCACGCCTGAGGTCAGATCAGCCAGGTGTGTGACACTGGGTAAATCACTTAACTGTTTGTCTTTGTTTCCTTATCCATAAAATGAACTGGAAAGGTATGGCAAACTGCTCCAGTGTTTTTGCTAAGGAAACTCCATAATGCAGCCATGAAGAGTCAAATACTTAAACGCTTATTCCCTGCCTGCCTCAATTTCCTCAATTATAAAATAGGAATAATAATAGCATGCATCTCCTACAGTTATTGTGATGGACAAATGTGAACATTTCTTATCACAGTGCCTGACATGTAGTACGCTCTCAATCAATGCTTGCTCCTTTCCCTTCGCATCTGTATTGGAAGAGTTAGAGCAGTTCCTCAGGAATACGGTGACTTCCATTTCCGCCAATCACTACTGCTAGCTACGACATACGTTATTGGCTTCTGATGGAATGCTCTAGAACCGAGTAAGTACTTACTTAATAAATGCTTTCCATTCATTCATCTGTAGGTAGAATAGGGATTGGGAATTAAAAGCTTTAATTTCCTCAGCTGTAAAATCACCACTGATTTAGGGCTAGAAGGAACCTTAGAGGCCATTAGTTCAGAGATGACAGATTACAGCTACAACTATCACAGTCTGAACCAGATTAAGATGTAATTTTTTGTTTAACAATGTTTAACAAAATAAATAAAATAATACAATATAGATAATGCTAATTTGTGGTTTTCTAAGTCAACGTGCAGCCCATAGAGGCCTGTTCCTATTTAACATGAGAAACCCCTGATACAACACAAAGATCCTGATTTTACAGATGAAAAAACAATTTATCACATAGAGAATATGAGGCAGAGACTAGATTTGAATCCAGGTCCCTGACTCTAGATTTAGTATTCTTTCTCTTATACGATGGATGATCTCTGAGGTTCCTTAAGCTCTACTAGTCTAATAGTTCTAGAATGAAAAACTAAGATCCAAAGGAAAAATAGAGTCAGATAAAGGCAAAGACATTATATATCTATAATGTAGTAAAAGACCCAGAGGAATATCTTCAATGCATTAGAAAGATACTCTGCAGAGCACTTATGGAAGACCCTAGGAAACAACTGCATAGGATAAAAAGACGCAGATGAAATGCAGCCCATAATCGTGAAAAGAGGACTTACAACAAGGAGAACATGAATCATCCAAGTGTCAAGCTATGTGTTTGTATGTATTTATATAATGCACATATATAATATACATATATAAAAAACATACACTTACTCTTAATATGCACATATGTATATAAATGCACACATAATATGTGTATATGTATGCAATAATATAATATCTATATATAACATACACATGTCTATATGTGTGTGCAAATATATACATATACATACATACACACATATACCACTTCTTTTTGTTTGGTTCTTTTCAGTTGTGTCCAGCTCTTCATGACTCCATTTGGGGTTTTCTTGACAAAATCACTGGAGCGGTTTACCACTTCCCTCTTCAGCTCATTTTACAGAAGAGGAAACTGAGGCAAATAGGGTTAAGTGATTTGCTTAGGGTCACATGGCTAGTAAATGTCTGAGGCTGGATTTGAACTCAAGAATTTGAGTCTTTCCCCTCTCCAGTCCCAGCACTCTGTGCGCTATGGCACCATCTTGTGGCCCTGCACTATATTACAGGTATCAAACAATATGCTCCACGTGGAATTTACTCTTTCCCCCCCTTCTCCCCAAACTTGCTCATTTCTGTTGAGAGCATCACTATCCTTCCAGCCATCCAGGTTTGACATTTCAGTTGTCCTTGCTCTTTTACATTGCTTTAATCTCTAAATCCAAGCCATCCTTGACTCTACCTCCGCAACCTTCTCACCATTCTCTCTCCTCTGCTAAGACCATCCCACTAATTCAGTTTCTTAGAGTCTCTTCCCTCAACTGCTCAAAGCCTCTCCTTGGTCTTGCTGTTTTCAGTACCTTCTCTCTCTGGTCCATCCTGTGCATTTTAGACAAGGTTATGGTCCTTAGGCAAAGGACTTTTGACTCTGTTGAAAAACCTTCTGCAATACTCTCTCATCTCTTAAATAAAAGACAAGTTCTTTAGCCTTGCATTTTAGGTCCTGCACTCAACCAATCAAAAAGCGGTTTTTAAGCCTTACTATGTACCAAGCGCTGAGTTAGGTGTGGGGGGATGCAAAGGCAGAAGAAAATAGTCCCTACCCCAAGGAAATTACATTTTATTAAAGGAGAGAGTCTGCATATTGAACATATATTCTTTTACAGAAACATATAACATATATATGTGTGTGTGTGTATATGTATCTGTATTTACATGCAGTTAAGTGGCACAGTTGGTAGAGTAATGGACTTGGAACCCAAGACTCATCTTTCTGAGTTAAAAATCTGACCTCAGACACTTATTAGCTTATGTCATTTAAACCTGTGTCCCTTAATTCCCTCATCTGTAAAATAAGCTAGAGAAGGAAATGGCCAAGTACTCCAGCATCTTTGCCTAGAAAACCCCAAAATATAGTCATCAAAAGTCAGATACTACTAAACTCAACAAGAAAACACACACACACACACACACATATATATATATGCACATAATACATATGTATTACAAAATGCATATCATACATATTTTGATATATATGTATATAATTTCAAAATAAATACACAAACAAGGTAATGTTGTGGAGTGGGTCATGACTAGTATACAAATACAGAAAATATATAAAAATAAAGATAAAGAGGGACAGCTAAGTGGCACAGTAGATAGAGCACTAAATCTGAAGTCAGGAGGACTGGAGTTCAAATCTGATCTCAGACACTTAACACTTCCTGGCTGTGTGACCTGGGAAAGTCACTTCACTTCAATTGCCTCAGCAAAAAAAAAAAAAAAAAAGACAATGTTGCAGAAATCATGAGTAGTATACACAAACACAGAAAAAAAATAAAGATAAAAATAAGGGAATGTTGGAGGGCGGGTCATGAGAAGATAGGGAGATCAGAAAAGGCTTCATGTAAAATGGTATTTACACACATATATTGTATCTAGGTTTTATTGTAACACATGTAAAATGTATGGGATTGCCTGTCATTGGGGGGAGGGAATGGAGGGGGGGGGATAATTTGGAAAAATGAATACAAGGGATAATATTATAAAAAAAATTACTCATGCATATATACTGTGAAAAAAAATCTAAATAAATAAAAAAAATTAAAAAAAAAAGAAAAGGCTTCATGTAGAAAGTGGTTCTTGAGCTCTGTTTTGAAGGAAAATAGGGATTCTGAGAGGTAGGGGAGAGAGGGAAGTATATTCTAAGCATAAACATCCGGCAGTGCAATGACAGATAGGGAAGAAATGAAATGTCATTTATAAGGAACAGTAAGATGGTGAGTTTGTGTAGATTGAAGAGTTCATAAAAGAGAGTTATATGTAATACAGTTAGAAAAGTTATATGGGGTCAGATTGTAAAGGGCTTTAAATGTCAAACAGAAGACTATATATTTGATCCTAAAAGTAGTAGGGAGACCCTGAAGTACATTAAGTTAGTGGATAGCATGCTTACTCGAATTTAGGAAAATCATTTTAGCAGTTCTGTGTTGGATGGATTAGAGTATGGAAGATAGTTGAGACAAAAAACTAACTAGGATACCAATGGAATGGTCCAGGTGAGAAGCAATAGAAGGCCTGAATTAGAGTGGGATATATATGAGTGCAGAGAAGGAGGCAGATGTGAGACATGTTGTAGAAACAGAGCTGACAAGGATTTTGCAATTGATAGAATATTTGGGATGAAGATGAGGAAAAATAGTGGAAGATGGCATCAGGACTAAGAACCTGAGGGACTGGAAGGAGAATTGCCCTCAATAGAAATAGATTTTGGAAGAAGGATTCATTTTGGGTGGGATGGGAATAGGGAAGAAGATAATGTGTTTTGTTTTGGATCAACTGATTTTGAGATGTCATGAAGAAAGTAAGTGCAAAATATCCAATAGGACTGCAATCTTAAAGAGAAACTGAGACTAGGATGTGCTATCATATCATATATAGTGGCCTCCTGTGATCATCTCTTCTTACTTCCACTTCACTTAATCACCTTCCTTCAAGGTACAGATCAAGCACCATCTTCTATATGAAAGTTTTCCTAATACCCCTAATTGCTGGTGTCCTCCTCTCCCTAACTAACTATGGTTTAAGTCTTTTGTATTTATTCTCTTCATATTTACTGAGTATATTTTGAGATGTGCCCTATTAGGTTGTAAACTCCTTGCATACAGAGACTATTTCATTTATAGTATTTATACTTCTGGGCCAGTGAAGTGGCAAGGTAGATAGAGACTGAGCCTGGAGTCAGGAAGATCTGAGTTCAAATACTTATTGTTTGAACCCTAGACAAGTTATTTAAGCCATTCTGATTCAGTTGCTCATCAATAAAATGAGCCGGAGAAGGAAATGGCAAACCACTCCAGTATTTTTGCCAGGAAAATCCCCAACAGGGTTATGAAGAGTCAGGAACAACTGAAACAACTGAACAACAATAATAAATTTTTATTTCCAGTGCTTTGAATACCATCTGGCACACAGTAGGACTTAACAAGTGCTCACTGACTGAAACAATATGGCACATGACATAGCCTAATATAATATAACTCTACACACTTAATATTCCTGCCTTTTACTGATTCTGTCTTTTAGCCCATATTGTCTATTAGCTCTTCTCTGAATTCGACATGCCATGTACTTTGGGCAAGGCTGTCCCTGTTATCTGGAATGCACTCCCTCCTCACTTGGTTCCCTGTAAGGTTTGGCTCTGGTGCCTTCTTCAATTGGAAAGCCTTCCAGTTGATCTCCCTCTTGAAATTATCTCACATTTAATTCCTTGCACAGAGGTTGTATCTATCCAGCAAAATGTAAGTTTTCTAAGGAACCACAATGCATCTCCCCACTGTATTTCTACTGGTTATTTCCCTACTTAGAATGCATTCTTCTGGGACATTCTTCTGGCAGTTATCCACTGAGGCAGTAGATAGAGCATTAGCCCTGATGCTTCAAACAGGCTTCTGCCAGTTGAATGGTCAGCCACCTGTGTTGTCAGATTATCATCTTTTGGGATGCACTGACAAAGATAGTTTTCCAGCCTTCCTTTTTGTACAATCATAGTTCCTTTCTGGAGGTATACAGGATGTTCAGGGAGGATTAGAACCTGTGATGGGAAGGCTTGCTAAGCTTTGTTCAGTGTTCAGTGGGGAGATGCACTGTGGTTCCAAGACACTGACTTGAAAACCTGTATAACATTTCCTATTTCCGGACTTTCTGATGCCGTGGTTCACTATAAAAAGTATCCTTCAATAAACCACAGTAGGATACAAAAGCTTTGACATTGGGTTGTTCTTTTTATAATGTGTCTTAGTGTAATTTAGCTACCAACAATCTTCTCTTTCTCTCTCCCTGCTCCCCCAACTCATACATCATTCATTTAGAAGAGAATTTGATGCTAAATTGTAGGGAAATATGGACAGGAGACGATGCACATGAGAAAACACTTATCTACTCTTCTTCTCTCCCATACAGCTAGAAACATGAACTGTTCTAATCATGAAGTGATGAAAACATATAGTAAGAACAACTGAGACCTTTTGAAGTAAAAATTAGCTTCAGTAAGAGCTTCCTGGTGTGCTTACAACTCAAAAAGTCACTTATGATTCTATCCTTTAGACAAAGTCTTTACAACCCAAAATTTTACATGAGAAATCCCCCAGGGATTGTAGTGATTCTACTGATTCTAATGGAAGAATTTTTCTCTGACCACTTTGTAGACAAAAATTGAATGAGGAAACCAAGATTTCAAAATACCCTTCCAGGGTCCAGAGAACATGTATGTCCTACTGCCATGTGTACTATGTTTACCCAAGAGTAATATGCAAATGGGTCTCTGAGTAAAAAGCTCATAAGAACATTCCATATAGAGAAGACTGATCAGAGATGACAAACGGCAATCTTTTCATCCCAGTGCTGAGTGTCCCACCCAAGAATTTGTCAATCTCTCCAGGCACGGTGGAGCACACTTGTTTCTGGAGGGTGAGGTTGGTGGAGCATTTGAGTTGGGAGCTGGAACTGCAGCACAATTAAAGCCAGTCTGATGTTTAAAGTAAGTTTGACACTAATCTGTCAAGCCGCTGGAAATGTGCCTACTGAGGAACAAAGTGGCCAAAATGGAAAAATGGAGCTGGTCAAAACTTCTTTGCTACTCAATTTTGGGATTGAGCCCATGAGTGTCACTACACTTTTAATCTAGCCAAATCTAGGGATGGGATTTAAAGAATAGCTGAAAAAGTATATGAATGTGAAGGAATACTATTATGTTGTAAGAAATGAGGAAGAGGATGATTTCTGAAAATCTTTGGAAGATTATATGAACTAATAAAAAGTAAAGTGAGCAAAACCAGAGCAATCTATACAACAACTATAATATAAGAAAAAACAACTGTGAAAGACTTAGTAACTCCGATTAATACAATAATGCACCTCAACTCCAAAGGACTCCTGATATAAAATTATATTCAGCTACAAATACAGAACTGATGGACTCAGAATATGGACTAAAACATAGTTTTCCCCTTTTTTCTTTCTTGCCTCTCTCCCCTGGAATCAGTTAATGCAGAAATATGTTTTGCAAGGCTGTATATGTATAACGTGTATTGTATTTCTTGCTTTCTCAATAGCTGGGGAGGGAGAAAGAGAATGTAGAACTGCAAATAAAATTGAAATGAAAAATAAAGAAAAATTGTAAATCTCTGTGTCTCCCTAATCCCTTCCATCTGCCTTAAAAGGAAACAGTCAAGAAAAAAGCATGGAAAAAAACACTGAACTTGAAATCCAAAGACTTGAGACCAAGTCTTGGCTTTGCCACATAATAGCATATGACACTTAGAAAGTAATTTCTTCTCTATAGATCTCAGTTTCTTCATTCATAAAATGAGAGAACAGATTCTTTCCATATGTAGATAATATGCTCTGAGGCATTGTGATACTTTTCCTCTGGAAGTGTGTGACAATGGGCAAGTCACTTCATCTCCCTATGCCTCAGTTCCCTCACTTGCAAAATAAGGGAGTTGAAACAAATAATCTCCTAGATCATTTCCAGCTCTAACAAACATTCTGGTTATTCTGCAAACAAACAAAAACCCTCATTCTACATCTGGATGGCTCCCATCTGTCTCTGTCTAGGGATGATGATTGTGTTAAACACACCAAAGAATGCCCAAGACAGATTGATATTCCCAGCCTGTCTCCCTTTTACTCGACTCAAGGACAGTCCCTTGATACCACCTAAGAAATCCATTTAGCTGAACCACCCTGCTATACATTCACTAACTGCCTTCAGAGTTCCCCAAAGTGAAGGGAGACAACAGAAAGCAATTTTCTACAATGAGGTAAAGATGGAGGATTTATTTCCAGGCTACAAGATCTATCTACTCAGGAGGCATATTTATAAGAAGGCCTTGAGGGGTGATGTATTTCTGATCTTTCACTTACTCCATTTTCTGCTGCCCACATCTGCCATTCTCCTTTCCAGAAGAGAAATTTCTGCTCAGACTACTGACCTCAGAGGAAGTCCCAGAGAGCCCTCAATCCTTCAAAAAGATGTATTTTACCTCTGAGCCAAACCAGGCAGCACTAGTAGTAGGAGTCATGCTTCCATCAGTACTAGTCATGGTCTTATTTGTAGGTAGGTTTAATGCTGGGCAAAATGGTAAAGAAAAGGATACCTCTTCTTTCTTTCCCTTTCTTTTTTTTTTTTTTTTTATTTTTTTTTATTTTTTTTTACCCCCCCTCCCTCTATTCCCTCCTCCTGACGACAGGCAATACCATACATTTTACATGTGTTACAATATAGTCTAGGTACAATACATGTGTGCGAATATCACTTTCTTGTTGCACAATAAACATTAGAATCCGAAGGTACATGCAACCTGGGCAGACAGATATTAGTGCTAACAATTTTCATTCCCCTCCCAGTGTTTCTTCTCTGGGTGCAGCTACCTCTGTCCATCATTGATCAACTGGAAGTGAGTTGGATCTTCTTTATGTTGAAGATTTCCACTTCCATCAGAATACATCCTCATACAGCATTGTTGTTGAAGTGTACAGTGATCTTCTGGTTCTGCTCATTTCACTCAGCATCAGTTGATTTAAGTCTCTCCAGGCCTCTCTATATTCCTCCTGCTGGTCATTTCTTACCGAGCAATAATATTCCATAACCTTCATATACCACAATTTACCCAACCATTCTCCAACTGATGGACATCCATTCATCCTCCAGTTTCTAGCTACAACAAAAAGAGCTGCCACAAACATTTTGGCACATATATGTCTCTTTCCGCTCTTTAGTATTTCTTTGGGATATAATCCCAGTAGTAGCGCTGCTGGGTCAAAGGGTATGCACAGTTTGATAACTTTTTGGGCATAATTCCAGATTGCTCTCCAGAATGGCTGGATTCTTTCACAACTCCACCAGCAATGTATTAGTGTCCCAGTTTTCCCACATCCCCTCCAACATTTGTCATTATTTGTTCCTGTCATCTTAGCCAATCTGACAGGTGTGTAGTGGTATCTCAGAGTGGTCTTAATTTGCATTTCTCTAATCAGTAGTGATTTGGAACACTCTTTCATGTGAGTGGATATAGTTTCAATTTCTTCCTCTGAGAATTGTCTGTTCATATCCTTTGACCATTTATCAATTGGAGAATGGTTCTGTTTCTTATAAATTTGGGTCAGTTCTCTATATATTTTGGAAATGAGACCTTTGTCAGAACCTTTGTTTTTAAAAATATTTTCCCAATTTGTTACTTCCCTTCTAATCTTGTTTGCATTAGTATTATTTGTACAGAAACTTTTTAGTTTGATGTAATCAAAATCTTCTATTTTGTGATCAATAATGATCTCTAGTTCTCCTCTGGTCATAAATTCCTTCCTCCTCCACAAGTCTGAGAGGTAGATTATCCTCTGTTCCTCTAATCTATTTATTATCTCCCTCTTTATGCCTAAATCATGGACCCATTTTGATCTTATCTTGGTATATGGTGTTAAGTGTGGATCCATATCTAATTTCTGCCATACTAATTTCCAGTTTTCCCAACAGTTTTTTCCGAATAATGAATTTTTATCCCTAATGTTGGAATCTTTGGGTTTGTCAAAGATTAGATTGCTATAGATGTATCCTTTTTTGTCCTTTGTATCTAATCTGTTCCACTGATCTACCGGTCTATTTCGTAGCCAATACCAAATGGTTTTGGTGACTGCTGCTATATAATATAGCTTTAGATCAGGTACACTTAGACCACCTTCCTCTGAGTTTTTTTTCATTAGTTCCCTTGCAATTCTTGACCTTTTATTCTTCCATATGAATTTTGTTGTTATTTTTTCTAGGTCATTAAAATAGTTTCTTGGGAGTCTGATTGGTATAGCACTAAATAAATAGATTAGTTTGGGGAGTATAGTCATCTTTATTATATTCGCTCGGCCTATCCAAGAGCACTGAATGTCTTTCCAATTATTTAAATCTGACTTTATTTTTGTGGCAAGTGTTTTGTAATTTTTCTCATATAATTCCTGACTTTTCTTTGGTAGATGGATTCCCAAATATTTTATACTCTCAACATTTGTTTGGAATGGAATTTCTCTTTGTATCTCTTGCTGTTGCATTTTGTTAGTGATATATAAAAATGCCGAGGATTTATGTGGATTTATTTTGTATCCTGCCACTTTGCTGAAATTTTGAATTATTTCTAGTAGCTTTTTAGCAGAGTCTTTGTTTCCCTTTCTTTTGATAATTCTTTCCTCCCAGATTCAAAGACCTTTTCTACTCCCTTTAGTCTGCCCTCTCTTTATCAAAGTCTGGTTGCAGAGAAGGATCTGAGATCAGCACTGCTGCTTTTGTCAGAGGATATTTTAATATATTTAGCCTTTTATCTCTAATTTAATCTCTAATGAGAAGCTTTGCCAATTTAAGGAATTATAGTCCCAGGGAGCAAGTGGGAAAAGAATTATCAGCATTATTAATAATCGTCATCATCACAACAATAATGATAAGTATCTCATTAAGAATTTATCATTGGATAGAAATTTCAAATACTTATTCAAATGGATCAATTCTCTCATTGATTTGAAACTTATCTCCAACTATGCATATCATGAATCATCAATGCCCATCCATCTTGAGTATGTCTTGTTCATGCCCTCCTATAAATGTATTCATCTAAGGTGCTGGGGGCTTTACTTCCTTTTCCTTGACATTGCAATGATACCTTGTCCTTAACATTGCAATGAGAATTATTGGAAGATTTGGGCTGTCATCTGTTACCCCTTACTCTTGTCCCATGACCAGAACATTTTCTGTTTTGGCTCATGAATTTTAACAATGGCATATTTTATTATAGCTCTTCAAAGTTCCTTATAGGTTGTCTGTTACAGCTTACACACACTATGTGCCTTTCCATTAACCCCTGGTACAATACTAATTTTTAATTCCTCAGAAGCCACAATATTCTAACAGTCATAGCCACATAACATCATTGGTTGGATGTTCACTGAACATCAATACAATTAACTAATGTTTTCATTGTTGTTGTTTAGTTGTGTCCAATTCTTTGTGACCACATTTTGAAGTTTTCTTGGTAGAGATACTAGAATGATTTGTCATTTCCTTCTCCAGCTCATTTTACAGAAGAGAAAACTGAGGCAAACAGGATTAAGTGACTTGACCAGGGTTTGCATAAGCACTAAGTAATTTACTGAATACTTATTTATAGTTTAATTAATCTCAATTCATAAATAATTGAAAACCAATATGGAACAGTGAGCCAGTTCAAAGCCAGGAAGATGTAGGTTGAGTGTCCTACCTCTAGCACACATTGTCTGTGTGATCCTAGGTAAGTGACCAAACTTCTCAGTTCTTCATGATACTAAGATTGTAAGCTGCAGAAAATGTGCTAAGCTGTACTAGTAGAGGGAGTTTCATCCCATTTCATTTTCAAAGAAATTGTCAACCCTTGCTTCTATTCTAGGCCCCTCCACTTGCCTTAAAAATAAATAATTGGTTAATTCAGTTCCAATTAATGAATGATGGACAGAATCAACTACACCCAGAGAAGGAACACTGGAAAATGATTTTTGTTTTTCTTTCCAAGTTATTTTTACCTTCTGAATCCAATTGTTCCTGTGCAACAAGAGAACTGTTCAGTTCTGTACACATATATTGTATTTAGGATATACTATAACATATTCAACATGTATAAGACTGTCTGCCATGTAGGGGAGGGGGTGGAGGGAGGAAAGGGAAAAATGGGAACAGAAGTGAGTGCAAGGGACAATGATGTAAAAAATTACCCAGGTATATGTTCTGTCAATAAAAAGTTATAATTTTAAAAAGAAAGAAAGAAAAAAGAAATAGTTGGGAAAAAAGCATGGAAGAAACTAGACTTGGGATCTTGGATTCCAGTCTTGGTTCTAGCAATACTAGTCCTATGACCCCAGGAAAATCGATTATTTTCTATGAGTTTCAGTTTCATAGTCCATAAAACAGGTCCTTTCTAGATGTAGATCATATGCTCTGAAGCTCTGTGGTACTCTACCTTTGAAAGTATGTGACAATGAGCAAGTCATTCCATCTCCCTGAGTCTTTGCAGGTAGCCCTAGTTGGAGTTGTCTATAATAATAAAATTGTAAATCTAAATCTTTTCTTTCTCATCTCTACACAAAATATAACATGTTTTGATCTGTCTCAGTCTTGGAGCCCTTTATCCAGGCCAGCTGAGTAGAACCTATGAGCCATACAATGCCCAAGTTAGCCCTAAATATGGAGACTGAACCTTAGCTAAAACTGTGATGTAAATAAAGCTTGTCTTTCCTTACTTTAGCAAAAATGAAAAGACCACTTGATTGGAATCTGAGTTCAAATAGCAACTCTGTTAATTACTATTTATATGAGCTTGAGTAATTGGACAATTGATCTTTCTGGAATTCAGTTTCAACAGTAAAATTAAAGGGACAATGTTTAATGATGAGTTGGATAATATGATTCATGTTAATCTTCCAATTGTAACAGGAAAATGAAACCAAGGGCTCATAGTATAGCACAAACTCAATTAATATTTCCACTGTGAAGGGTAGCTAATCAGCTAAAAACTTTTATACCAGTTGGAAAGGCAATGATGATTGTAGTAGATGTGAAGTAAGCTCAAGTGTCCAGTTCTAGCTCTATGAACCAATGATCTTATGATTCCAAAATAAGATCAATATCTACCATGACTTTCCCCTCCATATGGATTAGACTAGGTTTTGCTTTTGTTCCCCCTTAAAGGCAACGAAGTTTGGACTTGATTAGCGCAGTAATGGAGCAAGGTACAAACCACCTCCCTGGATAAAACTTCCTAGTCACTCAAGAGCATAAAAAGACATGAAGTCAGGGCCCTTCAGACTTAGTAATGACTTGAGATCACTTAAGTTACCCTATTCTTCTCCAGTGACCAAATGCACTTGTATAAAGAGACAAAGGAGGCTTATTAGTCCAAATGCTATATCATCCTTGTGGAATATACTTCTTTTATTAGGACTAAGTGAACCTCCATTTGCTAACTACTCAATGTACTTCAAGTACCTCATTTAATCCGAATATTAAATTTAAACAGGATGGTGGTATTAGATATATCCCTAACAGAGTCCCTTTTCAGGTACTTAAATGTTGCTATTAAGTTTAAGGTATTAGTTGATAATGAATGAATGTGTGATCTTTTTCAAAAGTATTTCATAGGATAGATGAAGAGTTTTTGAGGTGCCAGGATTAATTTCCAGTGGCAGGTAGTGCTGGCTCTTTGGGGACTTTTCTGGAGTCCAAGCCCTATCCGGATAATGAAATGATGTTCATAATGATAGTGATGATGATCATGATGGTGATCTGGTGATCAGACTGGTAAGGAAAAGGAGAAATAAAGAGAAGCAGGAGGAACAGGAAGAAGAAGAGGAGAAGAAGGAGAGGAGAAGGAAGAGGAAATGAAGTTTGAGTCCAAGTCAATCACACAATCAAACACTTAGGTTTTCATAACCAGACATCAATATCCCTTAGGACAGGGTCACTGTAGTTTTCAATCCATCTGGCCAGCCTCCCCTTTAAAGATAATTTTCTAGTGGCCTAAGAATAGGAGGGAGAGAAGAAGGTAGAGAGTCCAAGGTACCAAGATTCTTTAAGAGATTCTGGGTTATCCACCAAAGGAAATCCCACCATTCCTCAAAGTCAAAGGCTTACAGTGGGAAAGACTGGAAGAGAAAGAAAAGAGGAGAGGGATGTGAAAGTCCAAATGTTAGCCATGTTTTTTCTTACTCCACATCACTCCTCACCTGAGCTACTTCTTCAAAGTCATCATGTCTCTTCTGCAGGGCCCGGGCTCGATGCAGGGATTTTCCAACACCCGTGTGTTTGCTGAGAAAGGCCTCACCATGGTTTTCAATCCAGTCCAATACCTGATGAAGAAAGAAGACCATCAACAGTTATTTCTCATCATGAAATGACTAATGGAAGTGAAAGAGCATCAATCCCCATCCAAGTGGTTTCATCTTCTCTTTAAGTCAATTCAAGTCCAACAAATAATAATTAAGTGTCTAATATATTTAAGGCAAGGACTTTAATTTGAGGTCTGTAGACCACTTCAACTACAGATTTTATTAAATTCATGAACTTAAATGAGGAAAAAGTTATACCTTTATTTTATATAATTGTAATTCCTTTTGATCCCATGCATTTTATTTTATGCAGTTGAAAATATTATCTAAGTAGGGGTCCATAAGTTTCATCAGACTGTCATGACAAACAAAAAAACTAAGAATCCCTGATGTAAGACCCTGCCAGGCCTTGGGGATCCAATGAAAAAATCCTACCCTCGAGGAGCTTATATTCTTCTAAGGGTAATACAGAAGCCCAAACAAAGAATTTCTTTGAGGAGGAGGAAGAAAGAACTGGGAAAGAAGCTTAGTATCCTAAGAAACAGACATAATGAGTGCATGCATTCCAGATAGGATTATTAATCTTTTTCTACTTAGTGACTCTGGGCAAATTATATATCCTTCTGAACCTATTTCCTCATTTGTAAAATGAAGGTCCCTTCCAAATTCTAATCTATGGTCTCATGAAATGCTATACTAAATAAAGAAAAAGTACCATATTATATGAAACAAAAGATGGAAAAGTAAATGAAGATTAGATTATAGAGCATCTTAAGTGGCAGAATGAGGAGTTTAGAGCATCTTAAGTGGCAGAATGAGGAGTTTACATTTTATCTAAATAGGGAATAAAGAGCCAACTGAAAAAAAGTTTTTAATAGGAGAGTGACAAGGTAAAACCTATGATTTAGTAAGTTAATTTAGTTGTTTGTGTTAAGGTCTATTTTAGCTCCCCCACAATTACCTATGGACCTAGCTTACAGATATGAGACATTCCATTATATGGAGTTGTTCAGTCATTTCAGTTGTGTCCAACTTTTCATGACCTCATTTGGGATTTTCTTGGCAAAGATATTGGAGTGATTTTCCATTCTCTTCTCCAAGCTATATGAAATACTGAACAACAAAAACAACAACAAAACCCTGAGTAAAAATAAGTATTTTAGTAAATGTAAAGTCTAGCACAGAATAATTGAATTTTTAAAAATTCAGATCATGAATAAATTTTGGCACCTCTGTTCTTTCTATGCACTCATGACTAATTTTTACTTTAAAAAAAATCTAGAGATTAGACTTCCTCTTTTAATCCCTCCCTTTCTTACTGCAATAGTAAATGAGTTAAATCTTAACTTTTCAGGGCTGGAAAACTTTAAGGACAGCTTTTTACTACCATGCATATCTTTTGTCACTTGTTTTGCATATCTTTTATCACTTGGATATTTGCATAAATTTAAATAAATTTTTAAAAAGATTCAATATTTTTCTAAAGTTCCTTGAAGCAAAATTCCAGCAAATCTGGAAAAGGAGCTCTTTTCTTGATTTGTGCAATTTATTTTCATCCATTTTAAGGGATTTTTATATTCAAGAATGCTAAGTAAGTTTGAACAGCTTCTTTCTGAAGTTACTATAAAACTTTTGTTTGTCATTATGTTCTGAAAAACATAAAAAGGTACATTTGGGCTATAGTTGTGAGGGAGGGAGGTGATAATAGTTGAAAACAAGAGGACTTTACTCTTTATCCCTATTAAATATTCTTGAAAACAAGATAATTATAGCCTAAGAGACAGTAGTTAAGTGGACTTCCATAAAACTTGGTGAACAATCAGACCACAACCATTATTAATATGTCAGAAGTCACCAAAATGAGAAAAATTTGCTAATATGATGAATGTTGATCAGGATCCAACAAAATCTTAATGCTAGAAAAGGGCACTGAATTTAAGAGGTAGAAGGGACACATGTAAGGTTTTACACATATTTTTTAAAAATCAAATTATGTTCAGGGTTGAGGAGAAATGGCTGCATTTTTTTCATGTGGCTAAAGATCTGGAGGTTTTAGTAGTCTATAAGTTTAAAGAGACAATAGTGTGATAAAGCAGCCAAAAATCAAAAAGAGCAATAACAACTCTCCCCACACACACATATACACACACTCTAAGAAGTTCTTTTTTTTTTTAAATTAAACTTTTTTTCACTTAAAAATATTTTTTTTCTTGCTGCAAACTCTTCTATCCTTAAGGAAGGAAAATACTTGTAACAAGTATGCATAAACAGAAAAAAAGAAATTCTGATATTATTATTGTTCACTTGTGTCTGACTTTTCATGACCCTGGCAAAGTAGTTGGCCATTTCCTTCTGCAGCTCATTTTACAGAGGAGGAAACTGAGGCAAACAGGGTTAAGTAACCAACACAGGGACACAGTTGAGAAGTGTCTGAGGCCAGATTTGAATTCAGGAAGATGTATCTTCTAGATTCTAAGCCTAGTACCCTATCCACTATACCACCTAGCTACCCCAAATCTTCACATTAGCTATGTCCAAAAAATAGCATCTCTCTTTCCAGAGAGAAGTGGATGATCCAGAACTCTGGTTTTTTTTTTTTTAAATTGTTCGTGTTTTTAATAGTGTTATTACTATTGTATTAATTGTTCTCTGGTTCTGCTCATTTTTCTCTGCACCAATTCATGTAAGTCTTCCCAGATTGTCTGAAATCATCTTCATTTCACATCACAATACAACTCCATAACATTCATATCCCATAATTTGTTCAGCTATTCCTTAATTGATTTCTAGTTCTTTGATGCCACAAAAAAGAGTTGCTACACATATTTCCGTACATATGGGTCCTTTTCCTCTTTCTCTGATCTCTCTTGGGGTAAAATTCTAGTAATAGTGATGAGGTCCTGAATAACTAGTAGAGTTGACAGAGAAGGAATGAAACATTGATGGAATTGTTGCCTGAGGCAAGCAGGAAGGGCACTGATGAGGATCAGTTTAACTTTATGGCCCCATCTTCCTTCATCCAGCCAAGAAATCTAAGTTATGTCAAACCTGTGAGGTTAAATTTCCCCTATAAATCTGTCCAGGGCTCACACCATCTTTGCTGATTCCTCTTGGGTTATAGCCCACTAGAGTACTCAGCCTTGTGATGTCTTTCCCTTCACTTCTCCCTCATGCCTTATGGCATCTTTCTTCTTCTTATAGCTAACTTTTTTAATTATCCTAATTCTTTTAGGATGCTGCAAGCTAAGGGCATACTTCAACCTTATGGGCTATTCCCTTTCTCCTGGCTAATTGTGAGTTCCACTAGGGAACTTATTTTTTTCATCACGAATTATTAAAACCCTTTCCTTGCTAATTCTATGCTCTCTCAACTCTATTCTATATTTACTATTCCTGGCACCTATTGTATCTTTTCATTTTGTCTGTAACTTTTTCTCTGAAATAAACCTACTTTTTGCCAAAGAGAACTGCCAATGTGAATTTTTCACATGATTGAACTCCAACATTTGGTGTCTAGAACAATTTCAACATTTGGTGCCCTCCTAAATCACATCATTTAGTACCTAAATCACATCAATAGTATCACTGGATAACAAATTCTTGGTATATACTGATAGAGGAATAGTGTCAAGAATGAGGAAGTGATGGTCATGCTATTTTCTTCTCTTGGTCAGTTCACAGCTACTAAATTTATGATCTTATGACCCTATTATTTTCAGTGTTTTATGTATCATTTTCAGAAGGAAATTGACAAGTGGAAACATTTCCAAACAAAAATACCCAGAAAGGTGAAGGGAATAAAGTCAAATTGCTTTCTATTATTTCTATCTCCATTTTGGTCTCTTTTTATCTCTTATTCTTTCACTAATCTTTAACTTTCTTCTTTCCTTCTGCCTTTAATCTTGTCCTTGAGAGAGGATAATCTAGGATTAAAACTATTTGGGATATATATGTATATATATATGCATATATATATATACACACACATATATATATATGTATACACACATATATGTATATAGACATATAGGTGTATATTTTATATGTCCATATAAAGTATATGTATTTTATATATATATATATATATACATACAAAATATGTGTATTTCATACATATATATTTATATGGACATAAATATATATTTGTATTTATTGAATAGGTTTTAATCTTCATAGGAGCATATATTTAGAGCTAGAAGGGAGCTTAAAATCCAGTCCCCTCATTTTTCAGACAACAAAATTATGATCCAGAGATGTTAACAGATTTATCCAAAGTCATACCCATAAATCTGGGCAGAGTTAGGATTTGAATCCAGGTCTTCTGACTCTAAATTTACATATGAGTTGGAGGTAATGACTTTCATCTTACTCTTTAAACATATATCAGATCAAAGTTCTTTTTATTTAATGAGGTCTTAAATTGGTTTCATCTATGGACCAATTGCCTCTCTACCTAAAAAAAAAATATTTTTCATCATAGAAGGATTGACTTCTTTAATATTATGTCAGCTTCTTCAATGACCCATTCTAGTGTTGTTTTCTTTATTGTTTCTTACATAGTGTTCAGAAAGTGAGAGAACTTTGCAGATGGAGGCAATATATATGACCTCTAAAATTTAGTGACTAATAGACAGAGGGAAGAAGTCCCTTCATGCTTTCACTTGTGAAAGAAAGGAAGACAGTCTCTAACCCAAAAGGACAAGACAGTGAAGGGGATGAGAGACTAATGATAAAAAAAGTTGGGAATATTCCTTTCTCTGTAGGTCTTTAAGAAAAGACCTTCCAATTGTTTTCCCTCTACCCCAGAACTTTCTCAAGTAGATGTGGAATTGGAAAAGTTTAGAGGCAGAGGCTAGAATACAATGAATTCTGACAATTCATTACTAACTTTCCTATTTTTCAGGGAAATAGAGAGAGGAAGGCTCAAGAAAGCTGAAACCATAGATCCAACTATGAAGCATACATACACACAAACAAGATCACCAGCCTTCTTGAAAGAAATATTCAAATCAACCAAAATATTCATAGCAGTGCTTTTTTGTGGTAGCAAGGAACTAGAAGCAGAGTGAATGTCCATTGACTAGGAAATAATGAAAATAATAATTGCCCTAAGAGAAATTATGCTTATGAATAATCCAGAGAAGCATGGGAAGATTTATAAGAACTAATGTAGACAATATACACAATGACAACAATGAAAATGGTAGATGAAAAGACTAAATGATGTGTAATTATATTGATCAAGCTTGTCTCTGAAGAAGAGTTGAGAAAACATACTCTTCTCCTCAGATATAGGGGATTTTGGGTGTGGATTGTCAAAAGCTGACCTGCTTTACCCTCCCACCTTTTTCTTTTCATTATTTATTACAAAGAATAGGTAAGAGAGTGGGCAAAGGTATTAAAGAAGATATATAAACAAAACATATCCAAAAAAGTAAATGGACAATAAGGTCAATTAAACTTCATGACTTTTTGTCGTTGTTGAAACAATTGGAGTTAAGTAACTTGCCTATGATTACACAGCTAATAAGTTTTTAAGTGTCTGAGGCTGAATTTGAAATTCAGAGCCTGTGCTCTATCCATAGTGCATTATCTAGCTGCCTCATCTCTCTCTGTCTCTCTGTCTCTCTCTGTGTCTCTCTCTCTCTCTCTCTCTCTCTCTCTCTCTCTCTCTCTCTGTCTCTCTCTCTCTGTCTCTCTGTGTCTCTGTCTCTCTCTCTCTCTGTGTCTCTCTCTCTGTCTGTCTCTCTCTGTCTCTCTGTCTCTCTCTCTCTCTCTGTCTCTCTGTCTCTCTCTCTGTCTCTCTCTCTCTCTCTCTGTCTTTCTGTCTCTCTCTGTCTCTCTCTGTCTCTCTCTGTCTCTCTCTGTCTCTCTCTCTCTCTCTCTCTCTCTCTCTCTCTCTCTCTCTCTCTCTGTCTCTCTCTCTGTCTCTCTCTCTCTCTCTGACTTGTCTAGGTTTTTATTGTTTCCCTCCAATAAGATATAAGCTTTTTGAGGATAAAGAATATTTTGTTTTAATATTTTTATCCCCAACTTTTAACACAATGCTCGGCACAATGTTAGAAAGAACTTAATGTCAGTCCTATAACAGCTTCTTTCCACAAAATATGGGCACTCACAACCATGTACTTGATTTGGAGGCCTAATAATCATTAGCCATAATTCCCTAATTACCCCCATCTCCTCCCATCTAATTGTCTGGAATCCAACAAGGGTATAATCAAAAAGGAATTATTTTCAGACAAGAATTCAGGCCCTTTAGTTTTCTGAGGAAAAGCAAACACAAATTTATTTTATGAGACTTAATAAGAGTCTTTGAATAAAGGCACTAGATTAATGGGACAAGATCAGTTGGAGCTTATGCTTCCAAATTTTTTGGTTCTTTTAAATAACAAAGAATCTTAAAAACTTGAAGGAAACCTCAAAGTAGCATTTTCTATTCCTAAGTCTATAGCATTTCTTTTTAGCCACTGAACAGAACCTTTTATTAACAAAAATTCTTATTTATTATCATCTATAAACTTTAGTTGCCTCATCCTCTCCCTTAGTTTTGCTCTGGTTGTCCCATCTCCCTGGCTTTCATTGCCCACCTCCTGAGCTCCCTATTGCTACAAAGCTGAAGATACAAAGGACAGCACTTACATGATGACAAACTTAAATATTTATCAGGATACAATATGGTTTGGGTTAAGGTTAGGGTTAGAAATGAAACAAATTTAAGATTAAGTTGGAAGCACATTTAGGGTTAGGATTAGAGTGTGTGTTTAGAGTTGGGGCTCAATCATCTGTAGGAGATTCCAATGAAGGAATCCTTTCTATCACATTACTGACATTAGTGATCTGTTTTTGGCTTCAGTACTTCCAGTAATTGCACTTCCAGGTTATATTGAGAAGCAATGATTAAACTTACAGCTTATATTGTAGAACCAGGAAGGTCTGGGTTCATGTGGGAGATATATTGATGGTGTGACCCTAAACAACCTAACTCCAAGGTCATTCTCTTAGTGCTCTAGAAATCAAAATTGTAAATTGTAGTGAGAATGGTGACCTGAACTAATAGAGTTTCTTCATTAATAAGTTTCTTAACTCGTCCAAATTTTAGATTATTGGATCAGGAGATTGCTATAAGCATGACATACTGGTAAACAGGTCTAGTATCTATCTCTACACTGAGCTAAAATCTTTGCCCAACAAGTACTTTCTATTTCCCAACTCTCGTTCTTTCCTCTTAGGCTGCCCAGCATGAGTCTAATTCTTTTTTCTTCAAAAATTAGAAGTCAATTAATACTCTCTCTTCTCTTTTATTCTTTTCACTATTCCATCACTGTTTGAAGATACAATATAATTTCTAGCCCTTTTATCAATGCTGGTAGCCTTCCTCAGGATTCAATCTATAGTAGTTCATCAATATCCCAATAAGTATTATCTGATTCGTTCAGAGTACTTCGAAAGGTAGCATGACCTAGAAGAAAGAGGGTTGGTAACAAGAGACTTGGGTTGGAATACTCCCTTAGACATTGCCTCAGTTAGCCATGTTCCAGTCTCTCAGAACCTTAGTATCCTTTTCTAAAAAGTGAAGCTAACAAATAGTCTTTGCATTATATATTTCAGAGGAAAAGAGATTATGAGAGAGCCATCAGATTGGTAGGAGGAGAATCAAGCCAGAGGAGTGATACAAAATTCCATAGAGGAAAGAGTATTCAGGAGGAGAGGCTGGCCAATGGTACCAAATATTGCAGAAGGATGATGACTGAGAAAACACAGTCAGATTGGGGGTCATTGGGAGAAGAGAGCTTTGCCATATAAATGTAACATTACTATTATTACAGTAGAATTACTCTCCTTTCTGTGAGATATTTATGACAGCAATTCAGTCCAAATACTATAGTATCTTTTTTTTTTTTTTTTGCTACTATAACAAAATACTTGTTTATATAATAGATCAACCAAAATCCCTAGATATTTTTCAGGAACAGCATCTCAGAAAGATAGCTCTATTCGGCATTTGTTCCACTGATTTTTTAAACCTAATGCAAGACTTTACATTTCTAGATTCATCAGATTTTATCTTCCTTGTTTCAGCCTGCTGACACACTTTGAATCTTAGTTCTTTCATCTTTTGTATTAATTACTCTTCCCAACTTTGAACTATCTACAAGTTTATAACTATGCCTTTTGTGCCTTTACAAGGCCCTGATAAAATTGTTGAACAGGACTGAGCCAAGGGCTATGTCTTTTGGAACTCCAAGATAAGCCTTCTTTTAAAGTAACACTAATAATCTCTTTATATTTGTTTTTTAAATCACCTGGGAGTTCAACTACCAGTAAAATAATCTAGCCCACATTTCCCCATCAACCTTCAATGTTTTGATGCTTGATAAAATCAAGATAAACTATGTCTAATAGCATCCTCCTGATCTGCCAGTCTATTTTGAGGAAAAAATAATTGTGAGGTTCACTTATCCTGGCAAAATCACTGGAAAATCAGCAATTTGTGAAAAGGTTTGTTTTGAAGACTCCTGTCTAAGACAGTGCAGGGTGAGTTCCTGTCTTTAGGAGCAAGATAGAAGATAATTGTGAACCTGATGATTAGTCATCTTTCAGAAGCTATACAGAATAGGAGCTATCTCAGAAGAAGGAAGTCAGATCAGTGTTCAAATGCTGAATTAAGTTTCAAAAGGGAAATGAAGAATTTCATGGAGCCTGGACTAGAAAGCTGACACTGATCCTTAATAGAATTCTAATTGGAGAACAATGAAAACTCCCTCCAACAGTTCAGATTTCATCATATCTATGATTTAGTTGATAAGTTCTAAGAAATTTTCTAAAACTGACTGAATTAAATGACTTGATGGGGCCAGAGCTAATAACTGTCAGATGAAATCTGAACCCAAGTCTTCCTGCTACCAAAATAAGATTGAATTGATTTTTAAAGTGTAGATTAGAAAGTATTTTGGAAAAGAACATGTAATCATTAAGAACCAATATAGATTCACTATAAATATGTGAAACTATATATAAATATAAATATGTCACTATAAATCACTATAAATATGTGAAACGTTTTCTGGGTTGGTGATTTCACATTTGATTTCGATGATCTTAACCACTTTAAAATGATAAAACTAACTTTATAAGATTATAAGTCTTTCTATGTAGATTCCTAAGGTTGCCTATATCAACTCAACATTTTAAAAGCAAAATAAAGTTTTCTAACATAGAACATACAGCGAACTCCTCACCAATGGATTTCTTCAAACAGAGGCTAAATTATCAGAAATATTGTAGAAGGCATTCCTATTTGAGTATAGATTAGACTGAATTAACTCTGCTGTACTTTTCAACTTTGAGATCCCACCATTCTAGGAAAGAATCCTCCAATCTTCTTCTGCCACCAGTATGTTATAGTATCTGCTTTGAAGGTCTAGCAAGGAGAAACAATGGCTCTATAAGAGAAAGCTTAAGCAAAGCAAATCCATATTAAATATATAATATATAACTTTGGCTCTTCATTGTGGTGTCTTGGAATTGGCATATTTTCTAAATTGATTTGCTTTCATATCATCCCTAGACACAACTGTAGCACTTTAGTTCTTTTACATGGGCCTACAGGATCTCAAAGAAGGAAATTCTCCATAAACTTTCTCAATGGCAGATGATCACTTAGCTTGCCAGTGGCTACTCTCCCTGTACGTATCCCACAAAACTCACCCTCTGAAAGGAGGGCAATTCATGCTCCCTCTATTCCCTTATCCAAGAAGTGCCAAATTTTAGCTTTCTAGGTGTATGAAGTAAGTGACAAAAATACTCAGCATCTCTTTTATTTCCTCAAGTTTATATATCTGAAAATATTTATTAAAGACCCCTATTCCTTCTTTATACCAGGAAATATTACAATTATTTGGATATATCAGGTATTTTTGCTATTGTTCAGTCATTTTCCAGTCATGTTCTATATTTTATGACTCCATTTGGGGTTTTCTTGTCAGAGATACTGGAGTGGTTTGCCATTTCTCTCTTTAGCTCATTTTACAGATGAGGAACCTGAGGCAAATAGGGTAAAGCAATTTGCCCAAGTCACACAGATGGTGTTTGAGGCCAGATTTGAACCCAGAAAGATGAGTCTTCCTGACCCCAAGCCTAGTGTTCCATTCACTGAGCTACTTAGCTGCTCATTAGAGAAATTCCTAAAAAGATAATATCTAAATTATAGTTTAGAGGCACTAGAGTATAGTACAAAGATGCTGGGATCTGTGTTTGTATCCCTACCTTGCCACTTTCTAGCTGTATGATCTTGAGCAAATCAGCTAACTTCTCTGGGCCTCAATTTGTTCATCTTCAAAATAGTGGTGTAGAACTAAATGATCACTAAGGTCCTTTCTAGCTTTCAATCTATGATCCTAAATTCCTGAGTCTAACTCTAAGTCATCTTGTTCTGAGGAAGTCCTTAAGTGTGGCAGAATTTAATTTATAATGAAGTGAGAGATATTTTTAAATTAATATTATTTTTAAAAATAATGATCAGAAGTTCCTTTTTAAGATAACAATAATTTTGAGATATTATATAAAGGGAATGTTTGTCTTCTAACTCCTTAAGTATATATGACGTGTAAGGGAGTTTACCGTCCAATAACAATTTCTGCCTCATTTCACATCACACTAAGATTCAGTGCTGACAGAGGATGGCTCATAAACTAGCTAATACATCTGAAATCCCTACTGCACCACAACTGGAGCACACGCATGCTTCACTTCAAACGCCCAATTACCAGCAGCTCATTTCCTACCCCTCTCTGGAACAAGTCTGATCAAAATGAATATCTTCGCTAAGATGGGAGAAGGACATATTTATTTCTGAGAGGAATCGGCTGAAACTCAATTGCAGCTTACTAGGCAAGTCTCCTATACTAACAGAGAGGTTTTTCCTCCCAAATTCTGTGGATGCTTTCTGTGTCTCTCTGTCTCAAAGGACACCAGATGTCTACCTTTTGCCCAAGCCAGACAACATTTATCCTCCCCTGGGCATGAGCCAAGATTTTGTTCAAGATAAGTCTTTAGATAGGTGGAGGAATAAGTTTTTTTTTTCCTTTGCTATAGCATCTCTGACACTCTTGGAGGATTATAGAGGGGGAAAGCCACTGGATCGAGTCAGAAGACCAGGATTCTAGCCAGTTCTATTATTTCCTAGCTTCTTTTAATCTTGGACGATTCACTTAATTGTATGACTAGTTGATTTCCAAAATCTCTTTCAGATGTAAATCTGTGATTTTTTCCTATGATTTCTCTCCCTTTCTGAAACTGATTGCCCCTCCCAGTTGAATTCTCAAATCTTGATGACACTGTCATTCTGCCCATCACCCAGGAAACCCTCTCTCTCCATGCCTTCTCCCCATATCCAATATTATCCACTATTCTGTCTTTCCATTTGTCTCTTGAATTGAATCCTTCTTTTTCATTCCTAATAGCAACACCCTGATTGAAGACCTTATCACGTCACTCGAAGCTGTCTTATTATAGAAGCCTCTGAAGTATTCTCACCACTGCAAACTACTTTGCATGCAACTGCCAGATTCATCTTCCTAAGGCAATATTCTTAAGTCACTCCTTTACATAAAAACCTTCCATACTATCCACTGCCCACATTATTAAGTCCAAACATCTTAGCATGTTATTTAATATTCCTGTATAGATGTGGTAGATTCAATAGGCTGTTAGATACAGGTCCCACCCAAAAAAGAAGTGGTTCTCACTTGTCCTCATGCATCGTGTCATGAATAACTGAGAATTATATTTTACTTTGCATATGGTTCATCCCCTTTTTATTAGGCTATAAATTTTCTGTGAATAGGGACTCCACTGTTTTACGTCTTAGAACTTTAGAGTTTATTGACAGATTGACTTTTTTTCCCAGTGACTCACATTGCACCTTGAATATAGAAAATATTTAATAAATGTTTGCTGTTGAACTTATTGAATTTTTGCTAAGATATATTAATTTTGATTGATGAGGACACTTTGGAGAGACTCTAGAAAATTTATTACTGTTTGAAGGAAGAAAGGAAACAAGCATTTAATAAGTGCCTACTATGGGTCAGACCCTGGGACCACTTTATAAGTATTACCACATTTGATCCTGACAACATCCCTGGGAAATAGGTACTATAATTATCCCCATTTTACAGTTGAGGAAACTGAGGTACATTTTTCCAAGTCTACACAGTTAGTAATTGTCTGAGGGAGAGGTGCCAGACATGATTGAAAAAATAATATCAACAATCTAATTCTAGGTGTTAGTTTCCTCTGCCCCATCCTGTTTCTCACTTTATATTCCTAGCACAGTATCCTCCATAGAGCAGACACTCAATAAATATATTTTTGTTGTTAACAACAATGAAGAGTTTTAAACCTGAATGATCAAGCTTTCAGAGATGCATTATATCTTTATTCTTGCCATCATTCCTCCAGAAGAGTTCTATTATCTTAACCACTTTATTATACAAAGTAAAGAATTCTATTTTAGAATGCAAAAATGAATGCCATTAACATATTATAGTTACTGTTCCCTCTATCTATTAAAAGGAAGTTTACCTTGAAATAGTTTTTTAAAATCGATCTTGAACCATTTTCAAGCACTTATTGGTAAGCAAAATTTGACATGATAAATGAAAGATTTAATTTCTTAACTACCATCATTAGGAATAGCTTCACAAAAACTGAATGAATGAAGTGATGATGAGGTTGTAATATCAAGAACAGGGCCTCCTTATCCACAAATCTGTTGTAGAATAGAAAATCATTAGCACTAAATAAAATGCCTCCTGTCACCGCCATCATTCAAGTAGTTCCTGCCATTTGGGGTGGGAATACTTTGTGGTAGGAAGAAAACAAGGAGACCTTTACCAAAATCATATATGTATAGGATCTCTCCCACCCAAAGGCATCCATCATGCTGGCTTTGAAAGGTCCTCCCCAGGACTTTCCAAGCCTCCTCACCCTTGACACCCAAGTATGAAATATTGTTGCTGCCAAATCAATCTTTCACCCTAGTTTAATTGGCTTACTGATTTTTCACTCTCTTGATGTCTTTGGCTCTGATGTTTTACCCTTGCAAATGTTATACCTTCCTTCCCAACCCCCTCATCCCACAGACTGTTTTTTTTTTCCTCTTCTTATTTATATTTTATCTTCATAGGTATACCCTAAATAATCTTTTTCCAGACTGTTTAATTTCTATACTATTTAATTAGTTTTTAATAAGTGTGTGACTTTTACATCTTATTTTGATTTGTCCCTGCAGTGCCCACTTTAGGGCATCAACAGTTATTGAACAAATGAATATCTTAATTCATTAGCATTGAAAGCAAGACACTACTCATTGTTTCTCCAAAGCTCCTAGCACAGAGCCTTGCACATAGTAGTGGCTTTTGATAAACACCTGGTGATTGATGAGCAAATAGTTGAGCAATAAGAATAAGAGAATCAATCAATAAATCAATAATTTATTAAGTGACTCCTGTCTTTTTTCCTTATTCCAACTCCAACATTTTATGCACTGGTGGGTTATTATAGAACAAAATATAGAGACATTATTGCTCAGCCCTCTGCATGCCAGCCATTTTGCTGCTTGAATTAGAAACTATGTCCTGGGACTCTTAACCCTTTCAGCTCCTGACTTTCCACCCTAAAGCCCCTGTTTTTCTTACTGTCATTTGCCTACTGTTGGCCATTTTTTCAGTCCAGCCCAAGTTAAGCTTTGCTTTATTCCCTGGCCATCCACTTACCAGCTACCTTTCCACTAGACCTTGTGATGTTTGTAAGTCAGCTGCTGATTACACAGCGTTTGGTACCTAGTTAGTGCTTTTTCTTTCATTCACTCAAAGAGAGAGAAGGGGAAAGGAAAGATTCAAAGGAATTTGGGTTGTCCCCAGTATAGAGAATTGACTGGAACAATAACTCCTTCTTGTTTGTCCCCCACATGGTTCACTTTTCATTGTGTCTAAATCACAGCCGCCTTTGCTCAATGATGATAAATTCATCTGGAGTACTCCAGATGGCGAGAGTAGAGAAATGATTCATCAGCTTCTCCCTGTTTCCCAGAAGGTTCTATCGAGGGGCTAAGGGGAGACTTCTCTCATGAAACTTAAGATTCCTCTCCAATCCTTCACCAGTCAGGAGAGATAGCAGCAAAAGAGCTCTATGGAAACCAGCCATTCAGAAAACACATCTGTTAATGGGACATAAATTTTATATTATAATCCCCAAGCAAAGGTGACATATCCAGGAGGACAGACTTTTTTTTCCCTCCTGCTTTCTTTATAATAATTTTTTCTGAAAAGCACACATACATAGCAATTTCCAACTTCCCACCAAGTCCAAAACCTCACTGCTATTTGATAGCATCTTAGAGTCAGTGTAGAAAATCCAGACTTTGGCACTTATTTGCTAGATGAACCTATGTACTCCCCTCAGTTTTTCTAAGCCTTAGTTTTTCCATCTGTAAAATGGGAATATTATTAACATCCATCTCACAGAATAGTTGTGAGGATCAAATAAGTATATAAAGTCCCTTGCAAACCTTGAAATTTATGTGTAAGCTAGTATTAATATTATTTTTAAAATTCATTTCGAATTTGTAAGGTTATATTGGTATATGTTTAATAACAAGCAACCCCCTCCCCCTCAAAAAAAAGGATGCATAACACATTTTGCAGCTTAATTTATATCATTAACATTATTGTTATTTTATTAAGTCTAGACAATCAATAAAATAATAAATCAAGCCCTGATCTCTGGCATAATTAATTTCTAAAATGTGAATGCACAAACAGAAAATTTAACAATCAGCTCTTGTGAACCAATACAAACTGGCTTGACATATCATTAATGCAGCCAGTAATTCATTATCTACAGCAATATCAGAATGTCATGGTCCAAATAGAATATAATGACAGCTAATCTAAAAGTCACATCTAGCTTTGGAATATATCCTAAGCAAGGATCTAGGTTTAAGTTCGAGATCTCCAAGCCAAGACTTGTCAGAGGATTCTGCCATCAAATCCACTGCTCCCAAATACCCTTGTAAAAGTTCTAGAGGTGTCTCCTTTCATGGGCTCCTAGCTTCTCTTATGACCATGTAAATTTACCTGACTCACTTTATAATGACTGTCCAACCCTCTATCTCTACATCCTTCAAAGTGTTCTCTACCAATCTTTCAATGCTGCTATGAGGATAAAGAGTTCTTAACCGTATTTGTGTCATAGTCCTTTTTGACAGACTGGTGAAGCTTTGGGGCTCTTTTGATAAATCATGTATTTAAATGCATGAAACCAAATACACAATATAACAAAGGAAATGAATTATATTTAAGTTGATAATCAAAAAGACACATTTTTAAAAAGTTAATGGATCCTAGATTGAAAATGCCTTCAAAAGAAGAATAAAATGAGGCATTAGATTATAGGGGGAGCAATGACTTTGGAGTCAGGAACAGATACATTGTAATTGGTCTCAGACACTTACTGCCTGATCCTGGAAATGTGACAATCTTTCTGATCCTCATTTTCCTCATCTGTTAAATGAAGTTGGATCTCATTATCTCTTAGGACCCTTAGAATTCTAAAAGCATAATCTCTAAGGCCTGTTTGAGCACTACATGTTATTACACCAAGCAACCATATTCTCAAAAATCAAGAAAGACAATGGAAATTTTTATTTCCAGGCAGGACTTCAGTTCCAAATGTATGGAGCAAAACATCAGAGTCCCAGAGCTGCCCAAGGTAGAAAAAACTAAAAACCAACCCAAACCTCTCATTCCTGTTTTATAGGGACCCCCTACTGTCCCACCTCTACATAAAATTAGACTTTTCCCTTGAATTCCTTTCTATAGGTCAAAGAACTAAGCTTCACTAGGAAACATGGAAATGAGGAGTATTTGAATAGTTCCTTGCTTCAATGTAGGGACACTATTATAATTGGAGCTAGAAAGGTGTTAGGAGACCATCTCAGTCAATGCCCTCATTATACATATAAAGAAACTGAGACTGAGAAAAGGGAAGGCTTTCCTACAAGGTAATTCAGAAGCTATACTACAGTGGTGGTACCTGGGAGTGTGGGATTTTGAAGAATCAGGGAAGAATGAGGTGCAAATCTACTATATTTTATAAATAAAGTAGACTCTATAGCTGATGTGAATGTGATCTTAGATGAAGAATTTAAAGACGCTCAGAGATCTGCCTAGTCAATTCCCTTTATTGGACATATAAACTGAGCCTGAAGGAGTCTATGTGATCAAAGTTGCTTTACTACATTTTATACATAGTAATAGAGCCCAGATGAATTGTGACTCCAAATTCGGAATGTTCCCCACTCGGCCATGGTGCCGTATAATTGTGCCTTTTACATTTGAGCACTTGTAAGTCATTAAGCATGCACCCCATGGTCATACCAAATTTATTCTGCTGGGTCAATTTTATAGCTACAAAGAGCTTTAGAAGACTAGGTAATCCAACTGTCTCATTTTAAGGATGAAAACACAAAGACTCAGAAAGTTTCACTAACTCTTATTTTTCCAAGGCCATGGGTAGTAATAGAAGCACAATCTGAACTCAAGTCCTATAGTTCCAGTCAGTCAGTCAGTCTGTCACGACTGTCAAGAGGATGATTTAAGGGAAAGAACACAGTGGAAAATCAGAATTAGAAATTCAGCTCTGATAGTTCCTAGCCAGGAATTTTCTAATTATTCTTCCCTACATCTGGAAGACCTGTGCACATGGTGAGTGGCTAAGCCCCTGGAGGACAGGCAGGCAGCTTTCCTTTGGCTTGTCAATTGTGGCAAAGGGAGGGCTGTGACATTTTAGGGAGCCTTGGTTTACTCATCTGTAAAATGAGAGAGCTCTAACAATCCTATGCTTCTCTAAGTTCCAGAGGGGACTTCAGATACCAATCCACTTTAAGATGTCACTATCTACTTCATCACTTCATCTTTCTTCCAGATAGAAGGAAGAAAACACTCATAATAGATATTAGAGTTGTGTCCATCACTCAGAAAATAAATCATTCCACTAGACCTTGATTTCATTCATAAGTTTATAAAAGACCACCTCTCTTTTTCTCCTTGCATGATTAATAAATTGGGTTGACTATTATATCTGAGAGAAAGAAAGGAGGGAGATGAACATAGCGGGTATCAATAGACATATTCGATTTATGGTGAAACTTCTTCCACTTCATTGAAAAGTGAAAGGGAAGGAGTAAGCTAAGGGGAAGGGAATACAGTAATTTCGAGGAAAAGGGGTAAAATAAGGGGAGGATCTTTAAGGTGGGGGAGGGATCCTAAAAAGGGAGGGCTGTGAAAAGCAAGTGGTGTTCACCAGTTTAATACTGGATAGGAGGGTAAAAGGGAAGGAAAGGGGAAAAGCATAAGCAGGGGTTAATAGGATGGCAAGCAATATAGAATTAGTCCTTCTAACCATAAATGTGAATGGGGCAAACTGCCTCATAAAGAGGAAGCAGTTAGCAGACTGGATTAAAAGTCAGAATCCTACTATATGTTGTTTACAGGAAACACACCTGAAACAGGGTGATACATTCAAACTAAAAGTAAAAGGGTGGAGCAGAATCTATTATGCCTCAGGCAAAACCAAAAAAGCAGGAGTAGCCATCCTCATCTCAGATCAAGCAAAAACAAAAATTGATCTAATTAAAAGAGATAAGGAAGGGCATTATATCCTGCTAAAGGGCAGCATCAATAATGAAGCAGTATCAATATTAAATATATATGCACCAAGTGGTGCAGCATCTAAATTCTTAAAAGAGAAATTAAGAGAGCTGCAAGAGGAAATAGATAGCAAAACTATAATAGCGGGAGATCTCAACCTTGCACTCTCAGAATTAGATAAATCAAACCACAAAATAAATAAGAAAGAAGTCAAAGAGGTAAATAGAATACTAGAAAAGTTTGATATGATAGATCTTTGGCGAAAGCTAAATGGAGACAGAAAGGAATATACTTTCTTCTCAGCAGTTCATGGAACCTATACAAAAATTGATCATATACTAGGGCATAAAAACCTCAAAATCAAATGCAGTAAGGCAGAAATAGTAAATGCATCCTTTTCAGACCATAATGCAATCAAAATAACATTTAATAAAAAGCCAGGGGAAAATAGACCAAAAAATAATTGGAAACTAAATAATCTTATACTAAAGAATGATTGGGTAAAACAGCAAATCATAGACATAATTAATAACTTCACCCAAGAAAATGACAATAATGAGACATCATACCAAAATGTGTGGGATACAGCCAAAGCAGTAATAAGGGGAAGTTTTATATCTCTATAGGCCTACTTGCATAAAATAGAGAAAGAGAGGACCAACGAATTGGGCTTACAACTAAAATTGCTAGAAAAGGAACAAATTTAAAACCCCCAGACAAACACAAAACTTGAAATTCAAAAAATAAAAGGTGAGATTAATAAAATTAAAAGTAAAAAAACTATTGAATTAATTAATAAAACTAAGAGTTGGTTTTATGAAAAAACCAACAAAATAGACAAACCCTTAGTAAACCTGATTAAAAAAAGGAAAGAGAAAAAGCAAATTGATAGTCTTGAAAATGAAAAGGGTGAACTCACCACTAATGAAGAGGAAATTAGAACAATAGTTAGGAGCTACTTTGTTCAACTTTATGCCGATAAATTCGATAACTTAAATGAAATGGAAGAATACCTTCAAAAATATAGCTTGCCCAGATTAACAGCGGAAGAAGTAAGTAGTCTAAATAGTCCCATCTCAGAAAAAGAAATAGACCAATAAATTGGGTTGAGTTTTTAAAAATTGAATGAAGAGATTTGCAGAAGAGAAAAGGGGAGGGAGAGACAAGAAGAAGATGATTACCTGCTGTACATCTTGCTGGAAGACACAGAGCTGTAGCCGCTGGTGGAGGCGGACCTTCCGGTGCTGCCAGATGCTCTCGAGCCTCCGCTGGTGGTGCAGGACTTCATGGACCACATCCAGGACCTGGTGCACAGCTTTGGAGTAATTGGCAGTGGCCGTGAGAGACTCTGAGTTTCCAGGACTTAGGGGCCTCTGCAATACATCCAGCAAGGCTTTGCCATCCTGGCTGACCTGCAAACAGAAAGCGAGATGTGTTCTAAACTCAGGCTGGAAAAGCGAGCCCAGGGAAAACCAGTCCAATAAAATGACATTATGGGGATCCCAGTGAAGGCTGCAGATGTAATGGGCAGGAGCAGGGGTGCTGGAGCAGAAGGGGAGCATGAGGAAGAAAGAGGAAAGCATCTGACTTAGAAGATAATTAGTCAAACATCTCCAGCCTCCAATCTACCCTCTAAATGACTATCACTTGCTACTCAATAAATTGCCATGGCTCCTAATTGTTATTAGGATAAATATAAATAATTCCTTTGTTTTAATTTTTAAAGTTCTTTACAACTTGCCCTCAAACTATCTTTCTAATCTTACGCACATTATTGTCCTTCCCATATTTTATGGCCAAACCAATTTCTTTGTTGCTCTCATTTCCCATCTCTGAGCCTTTGTACTAAATATACCTCTATCTGTAATGTACTCCCTTCTCTTCTCTGCCTCTCAAAATCCTTTATTTCTTTCCAAATGCTGTTTAGGAGACTGGATAAAGGAAGCTTTTTTGATCTATCCTTCCAGCTGCCAGTGCCATCCCAAATTAAAATCCTATTTATTATATAATCTATGTAGTTATTCATATGCATGCTGTCTCCCTTCATAGGATGCATTTTTTTTTCCCATTTTGGTATATCTAGCAATTAGTATAGCACCTGACACATAGCTGGTGCTTAATAAATGTTTGTGGATTGATTAATCTCCTCACAGAGGATAGGTCTCAGCAAGTAATAAACTGGTTGACTCAGACAAAGTAGGGCAGACTGTTATACTGAAAGGAGCCATCCCTTTCTCTTCACCCAAAAACCAGGCTTATCTCTTTTTATCTCTTTTAGAAGAAGGCAACAGAGCTAAAAGCAGACCAGTGCACTGCCAGGAGGACAACACTCAAGGCAGCCTTGGGGCACAAGAGTATGAGTGCTACTTTCATTTATGTCACCCAAGAAAGGAGCTCTTGGGTCTCAAATTTCTGACTCTAGGCTTGGAGGGGTAGTGATATAATCTCTTAGTCTAAGTAATAGCAGGTGTGCAGAAAGGAGCCTCCTAGTCACTGTGCTTGCTCCTAAAACTCAGCTTCCAGGAAAGGTGTTGAAAGGTCTTGAAATAGCCTTCTAAACTCAGTGTGTGTGTGTGTGTGTGTGTGTGTGTGTGTGTGTGTGTGTGTGTGTGTGTGTGTGTGTGTGTGTGTGTGTATGTGTGTGTATGATGTTGAGAACATGGGAAAGGGGGGTCTCTAAGCAATGGAATCCTGGAATTCTGACTTTTGGAAAAAGAAGAGTTTCCTGGGCTAGCTGGTTAGCCTTTGGAAAAAGAAAAGGATTGAACATGTTGCCCCCCAAAGCTCAAGAAACAGAAAAGGAGTTAAATTTACAATATGGAGGAGGGGAAAGGGGGAGCAAAAAGACCTGGAATGGTTTTTATCTATTTATTTTGTATTTGACTATTTTATTTTTTCCTACTTACATGTAAAAATAGTTTTCAATATCAATTTTTTCTAAGATTTTGAATTTAATTTTTTCTCCCTCCCTCTCTTACCTCCTCTTCTCCAAGACAGTAAGCAATTTAATCTAGATTATATAGGTACAATCATCTTAACTATATTTCCATATTAGTCACGTTTTGAAAGAAAAATCAGAACAAAATGGGAAAATCATGAGAAAGAAAAAAAAACAAAAAACAGGGAAAATAGTATGCTTCAATCTGCATTCAGACTCCATAATTCTTTCTCTGGATGTAGATGCCATTTTCAATCACAAGTCTTTTGAAATCATCTTAGATCTTTATCCAGTATTATTGTGAATTATTTAGACAGTTTAGGGCTGACAAGAAGAGGGTTCCCTCTTTAACATCCCAAAATGATGAGGGTAATATTTTCCCTATAGAAATCCCTAATTTTCTGTCTTTTTTGTGGCAAATCCAAGAGTTTAGTTTAATATCATAAGAAAGGAGACTCATTAGAATATCAGGGAATTGCCCTGCTAACATCCCAAGTTGATTTCTCTTCCTGTCACTTTGGGGCTGTCACTAAGATTGAATCTAAACCATATAAGCTCAAAACTCATAGTACTGGACAATGAGTTACACAGAGATGAGGAAGATCAGAAAGGCTGTGATTGTGTTTCCAAATGAGACCCAATCATTAACTCCACAAGTCCTCAATAGACTTCTGAACAAACAAATGACAGACCAGCCACCAAGGCCAATTCCAACACCCAAACCAGGAATGTGACAGTAGAGAAAGGAGGGATGGGAGCAGAAAACAAGGTTCACAGAATATGTGCATACTGAAAAATTTTAACTGTCAACATCATTCATCACTGAATAGGGTGAGATATGCCTGTATCCATACAAAATACTACATGTACTTTGAATATCACAACAACCCCTGACTAGCTTTCTGGAATTCAGATTTTCCTTTCCCCTGCCTTTACACATTCCTCTATCTTACGTATATCTATGCTCAAGTCATTTACCCTTCAGTGTCTCCCCATTGCCAAGTCAAGTCCAAACACTTTATTCTTGCACTAAAAACCTTTCATCTGGTGCTTCCTCCTCTTTTTCCTATCTTAACTTAAAAAAATTAGTCTCCAAGTATTATGTATTTCAACTTAAATGAGCTACTATGAGTTCCTTGCATCGAGCCTGTGTTTTCCTACTTCCATTTTTAATTCACATTATTCCTTATACCTATGTTAATTTCTTCCTTGCATCTTCACACTTTTTTTGAAGTTTCATCCATCATTCAAGACTTTTTGCTCAAATGTTAACTCCCCCATAAAGCCTTTGCTGATAGCACTAGTTTCTATCCTTTAAGGTCATACAACACTTTTTATATTGTACATTTATTTTGTTCTATCTTACACTAGAGATATTGACTATGTATTTCATATTTATTATAGTTTTTCATATTTATGTGTATATACATTGTATCTCTTCCGCAAGACTGAAAACTTGAAGTGCACAGAAACTGGACCTCTGTATCTCCCTTAGTATCTAGCATAATACTTTCTATGCACTTAGTAAATGATTATTGAACAGATATTCTGGAAATATATTTTCCTTTTCAATTACTAATTCAATTATTAAGAAATACATTTTTTCTTCTCTAAAAATCCTTTGTAGAGTCCCTTTTCCTCTTTTGAAGGATAGGTTATGTAAAGAACAAAAATATGGAGGGAGAGCCAATAATAGAGAAAAGGCATGGACTCACCTGAGCTCTCCCAAAAATTCCCCTCCAAATATCTTTAAAATCATGTCTCAAAAACAAATTTTAGAGCTACAAAACTACAAAAGGACGAGTGAAACAATTTTTCCAGTCCAAGTTAATTTAGAAGGTTGGCAGGAAAAGTCTCTTGCACCAGAGTGAGAGTATGTATAATCCAGTACAGATTGAGCCAGTGCAAATCAGAGCCCAACAAATCAGGGGTAGGCATTGGAAGAGACTGAATCAATAGTGACAACAGCTACTTCCAGAATTCTCAGACTATATACATGGCAAGAACGTGAAACTACTGGTCAAGAGATTACAGGATTACTTTTGCTGGCACCAAGGGGCAAAACTCTATTGCTTCAGCAATACTCTGATCTGGGTCCCAGTTATGAGTGGCAATGAAGGGAAAGAAAGAGTACTAGGACAAGAGAGATTGTGGCCACAGGAGAGTAGGGATGCTCTTCACAGTTTCAGGGCAGAAAAGAGTGCTTGTGGATACTCACAGAGTAGACCCCAGGTCATGAGTGTAGTAAGCACCTCTCCTTAGATCATACCACCATAAAACAAGTGAAAGCTTACAGTCTCCCAGAATTAGCTCTAAAAACAGCTGCACAAAAAACTTGAAGCTTGGGAAAACATGGCCTCCACCCCAGAAGCAGAGCCTCACTTTATAGAGTTAAAAGCCAAGAAATAGGCTGGGGAAGTGAACAAACAGCAGAAAAATAATTCTGACTATAGAAAGTCACTATGATGACAAAGAAAATCAAAACACATAAACTCACAAGAAGACAACAAAGTCAAAACTCCAAAACCTCAAAGAAAAATATGAATTGGTCTCAGGCCATGGAAGAGCTCAAATAGGATTTTAAAAATCAAGTAAGAGGAAATATTGGGAAAATAAATGAGAGTGATGCAAGAACCTCATGAAAAAAAGAATCAACAACTCATTAAAGGAGACACAAAGATTTCTGAAGAAAACTTCACCTTAAAAACCAGAATAAGCCAAATGGTAAAAGAAGTACAAAAACCCAACAAGGAGAACATTGTCTTGAAAAGTAGAACTGGTCAAATGGAAAAAAAAAAAGATATACAAAAATTCACTAAAGGAAAGAAATATTTAAAAAGCAGAATTGGACAAATGGAAAAAAGGCATAAAAATGAGGTACAAAGGCTTACTAAATTAAATAATTCCTTAGAAATTAGAACTAAGTAGAAGCTAATGATTTTATGAGATATCAAAAACAATCAAAAGAATGAAAAAAAAGAAAAAAAAAGAAAATGTGAAATATCTCAGAAAAAAATAACTGACCTGGAAAATAGATCTAGGAGAGATATTTTTAAAATTATTGGACTACCTAAAAGCCATGATTAAAAAAAGAACCTGGACATATCTTTCAAGAAATTATCAAAGATGGAAGTGGATATCTTCAACATAAAGAAGATCCAACTTACTTCCAGTTGATCAATGATGGACAGAAATAACTACACCCAGAGAAGGAACACTGGGAAGTGAATGTAAACTGTTAGCACTACTGTCTATCTACCCAGGTTACTTATACCTTCGGAATCTAATACTTAATGTGCAACAAGAAAATTGTATTTACGCACATATATTGTATCTAGGTTATATTGTAACACATGAAAAATTTATGGGATTGCCTGTCATCTAGGGGAGGGAGTAGAGGGAGGGAGGGGATAATTTGGAAAAATGAATACAAGGGATAATATTATAAAAAATTACTCATGCATATATACTGTGAAAAAAAATTCTAAATAAAAAAAATTATCAAAGAAAACTGCCTGATATTCTAGAGACAGAGGGCAAAATAGAAATTGAAAGAATCTGCCAATCATCTCCTAAAGGAGATCTCCAAATGAAAACCCCCAGGAGTATAATAGCTAAATTACAGAGCTTTCAGGTAATGGAGAAAATATTGCAATTAGCGAGAAAAAAAACAATTCAAATATTGTATTAAAAAATCAAAATGACACAAGATTTAGCAATTTCTACATTAAAGGATAGGAGGGTTTGGAATAAGATATTCTAGATGATGAAAGAGTTAAGATTACAACCAAGAATCATCTACCCAGAAAAACTAGGGGGAAAATGATTATTCAATGAAATAGAAGACTTTCAAGCAGTCCTGATAAAGACCAGAGCTGAATAGAAATTTTGACTTTCAAACACAAAACTCAAGAGAAGCATAAAAAGGTAAACAGGAAGAAAAATCATAAGAATTTCAATAAGATTAAGTTGTTTATATTCTTACATGGGAAAATGCTACTTATAACTTCTAAAATCTTTCTCATTACTAGGGAAATTAGAAGGAGTATACATAGGGAGAGGGCACAGATGTGAGTTGAATATAATGATATAATTATCTAAAAAATAAAATTAAGGGGTAAGAAGGAGGAAAGCACTGTTAGAAGGGGAAAGGGTGAAGTAGAAAGAGAAGATTTTATCATATTGTGTGGAATAGAGAGATAAGGTGAAGAACTTACAGGAATGTGTGAATTCTTTTTCTGTATTTTTATTTTCATTATTTCTGTGTTTCCCCTATGACCTGGATAATATGTGCAGGCCCATATTTACTTGAGCCTTGACCAGCTATAAACATATTTACTTAACCTGAGCTGATGACATTTATAAGTATTTGACATTTATTGATATTTAGTCTATTAACTTGACCACTGTCTGCTTAATTATCTGAAGCCTGAAGGCCTGATTTTCTGTTTCCTAGAAATCAAGTGATTTTGGGGAAATAGAAATCTTCCATTCCAATCTCTCTGGAAAGCAATGACCAATTAGATGCCTCCTCCCCCACCCCCTTCTCAATGCTCTCTTACTTGTGACATAATCTCTTTTATAAAAGCTGTGTATCTTTATTATTTCTTTAGCCCTCCTCACCATGAGCTCTTTCTTTCCCTTATCTTATGATGGGATGGCTCATCCTCCAGACATTTAATAAACAACCTTTCTGCTTTCTACTTTGAATGGTCTCCGAATAGTCATTTTGGGTAAGGGTCTTCTACATCCCACACAATATAAAAGAGGTGAAAGATCTTTTACAACAGAGGAGATTAAGGATGTGGTGAGGGAAAAGGAGAGAGCCAACTACATCTTGTTTTCATTATAATTGACTCAGGAAGAAAATAATATACACATTTAATTGGATATAGAAATCTATCTTGTCCTACAGAAAACAAAGGGATAAGAGAACAAGAATGGTGATAGAAGGGAGGGCAAATTGGAGGAAGATAAAAGACAGAATCAAGATACTATTGAGGGTGAAAAGAGAGAAAAAAAGTAGAATAAATGGAGAAAAATGGGATGTTGAGAAATAGATGGTAATCATAACTATGAAAACATTTTTATATCAAGTCTTTCTGACAAAAACCTCATTTGTCAAATTTATAAAGAACTGAGTCAAATTTATACAAATAAAAACCATTCCTCAATTGATAAATGAGCAAAGGATAGGAAGAGGCAATTTTCATACCAAGTAATCAAAGCTATCTATAATCATATGAAAAAATGTTCGAAATCGCTATTGATTAAGGAAATGCAAATTAAAACAACTGTGAGCTACCATCCCACATTTATCAAATTGACAAATATGATAGAAAAAGAAAAAGACAAATGTTGGTATAAATGTGAGAAAACTGAGGCACTAATGTACTATTGGTGAAGTTATATACTGATTTAACTATTCAGTAGAGAAATATGGATTTATACTCAAAAGATTATAAAATCATATCCTTTAAGCAATGCCACTACTAAATTTGTATCTCAAAAAGGTAAAAATCAAACAAACAAATAGAAATAAAATGAATAGGATTATACATACAAAAATATTTATAGCAGTTCTTTAAATGGTAGCTAAGAACTAGACATTAAGGGGATGTCCATCAGTTGGGGAAAGGCTGAACAAGTTTTAATATGTAATATTATTGTGCTGTAGGAAATAACAAGCAGAATGCTCTCAAAAAACTTGTAAAGACTTATATGAAATAATGCAAAGTGAAATGAGCAGAACCAGGAGACCATAGTATATATGTTGTTACTATATACTGTATGATGATCCATTGTAAATAACTTAGCAATATCAATGATCTAAGATAATTCTGAAGGACTTAGATGAAAAATGCTATTCATCTCTCAAGAAAGAACTGGTGGAGTGTGAATGCATATAAAAGAATAATTTTTCTAACTTTCTTTATTTTTCTTGATTTTTTGCCTGTATTTTTCCTTACAACATGGCTGATGTGGAGATGTGTTTTGCATGACTGCACATGTATAACCTGTATCAGCTTGTTTGCCTTCTCAACGAAGGAGGGGAGAAAGAAGGAAAGAAAGAATTTGGAATTCAAGAATTTTAAGAAATAAATGCTAAAATTGTTTTTAACATGTAATTGGGGGGATTAATTTAACAAAAACAGAAGTCTTTTCTTAAGGAAATACAGTATGAATAGAAAATAAATTTTGAACAAAGACTAACTCTTTGTTTAAATCACTGCAATCCCTACCTTCTGAGGGAGTGGATTATTGACTCATTTAAGGATAATTTTTTTTCCCTATCCACTGGAACAGCTGGTAGACTGGCAGCACTTTGATCCATTCTTCTCCACAGAGAAAGGACATTTAATGCAGGGAAGAAACCCACATAATTCTTGATAGAAGTGGTCAAAGAAGGAATTCAAGAGAGATGATTAATATGGAATGTTAACTCTACTAGGAAACTCTGGACTAAAGAAAGAAGGGGATGGGATGCTGCCTTTTCTGGCTCTAGGCTCTTTCCCCTATTCCCTCAGGTCCAGGCAATAAGTTGGCAGAAAGCTCAAGATCCCAGATGCAGCTGCTATCACCTTCAGCTGACTATGGGAAGTAGCCACGCTGATGGACTTCTGAGGGAAAATGGATCAGAAAGTTTAGGGGAAGCTGCTGGACAAAAAGTCAAACCAAACCACCCCACATCCAACCCAACTCCATATGGTTCAATGTCAGGGGAAGCAGGGAGAGGAGAATATTATGAAACAGAATCTCCCTCTGGCCAGTGTTTTGGCAAAAAAGCCATCTTCTGATCAAATCCCAGGGAGCTCACCCCACACAGTTCTGAGCAATTATGCTGCTTGATGACTTGGGATAGGGATAGGGATACTTTAATGATGCAGACATCCAGTTCTAGAGAGCTCTGATACCCTCTGCCTCGATGTCTACATGTGGGGGGGAGGGCAGCTGATTCTTCCCTCTGTCACTCCAAGATTTAGACAGTGCTATGTCCTATAGGAAACAAGTGGAAGATAGCCCAATGAGGGGAAAGAAATGTGGGACTCTGAGTCAGGACACCTGGTTTCTAGTCACTCTGGGATCACTAATCTGTACTAGGCACTTTCCCATCTGGGCACAATTTCCCCATCTATAAAAGAAGACAGTTGGATTAAATAATCTCTAAGGTTTTTTTCTTGGAAAAAGTTCTATGATTTTGATGTGGTTTTCATTCAGAGGATCAGAGATCTAAAGGGACTTCAAAGTCCCACTAATCCAACATCCTCATTTTATACCCAAAGAAATGAGGTCCTAGGAGATCTACCAGGATCACCTTGGGAGAAGAATTTGAATTCGGGTTTTCTGATTTCACATCTACTGTTCTTTGTACTGTAAATCATGCTGCTTAATGTTTATGTGTTTATAAAACACAATCTCATTTGTTCTCATGGACTGGTTCTCATGGACCAGTGGTAGAGTTTTCTAAGCTCATATTGATGTGATCCCACAAAGTTGGACACACTGTATCTTGAACTCGACAAAGTGATGCCATTTTGATTCTCTTTAAGTACTAAGAACAACAATCGACCAGTCTCATCTGTAACAGTTTTTCTTTTAAATAGAAACAATCTGGAGGATTCAATCTCCTCCAAAATTGCATATTCTCTAGCTTCTTAGAGGGAGCCAATTCTTTGGGTTCAAATTCTACTTAATCATCAGGCAAAGAAACAAAGTTGCTTTTTTTTGGGGGGGAAGGGGAGATAAACCACATTGATTATCAAAGACAATATATCTTTGGGGAAACAAGCTTACTGTCAAATAATTGGGTTTTCTCCAATAAAGAAATTCAATCATCCCTGCCAGTTGACACAATAGAAGACCAGAGTCAAACCACCAGGAGGTGGGGGTTAGAGGTCAAGTTGAAAATAGTGGTTGGACTGCAAAATAAAAATGAGATTCCAGTAGGAGGCAAAATCAAATAAAGATAATTCTCTGCCAAGGGTGGGATAGAAGTTGGGTGATTATCTCATGAATTGTACACTCTCAGGAAACTGTTCCTGAGATGCATCAAGCTATGATAGTCCAGTCTCTAAGCCGCTAATGATCATAGAAAAACAGAGGAAGTCCAATATCTCTGGAGCACAAGATTACTCATTTGGACTAGTTTGGAAGAACAGATCTTTGATTTTATATTAAGGAAAGTAAAGAACAATGGATATAAAGTTATGCCTTCAGTCATTCTCCATAAGAACACAGAACTTTCAACTAAAGTTGAAATATGTTTAATATGATTATACACATAGCATATCAGATTGCTTGCTGTCTTGGGGAAAGGGAAAGGGAAAAGGAAGGGAGCAAAAAATTGGAAATCAAAATCTTATAAAAGTGAATAGTAAAAAACTATCTTTACATGTAATTGGGGAAAATACTATTAAGTGAGGAAAGGAAGAACTTAGTACTTTCTCATCTCATCATTGAATTAGAATTTATTAAATGCTTCTTTTGTATCAATCCCTGTACTAGTTTCTAGAATTACTAAGTCAAAAATGATACTGTCTTTGTCTTCAGGGACCTTATAAAAAGCTAGGGGGTGACCTGTCCTAGATGGAAGGCTTGATGGGAAATGATGGAACAGTATGCTTAGTTGTTTATAAAAGTCATATATATATATATATATATATATATATATATATATATATATATATGAGAAAGGGCACACTTATGTATTATAATACATCTTTGTTCTCCCCACACTGCAATCCAGCCAAGCTGGCTTTCTCTCTATTCATTACAGACATCAATATCCCACTTCTAAGCCTTTGCATTGACTGTCCCTCATTCCTGGGATGACTTCTCTTCTCATCTCTTTCTCACAGAATTCCCCTTTTCTTTTGAGACTTAGCTCAAACACCAACTCCCATGATCTCTCCTAATCTTCTCAACTGCTAGTGACATCTTTCCTAAACTATCTTGTATTGAATTGTATTGTATTTATTCTCTCTACATTTATTCTGTATAATCTTATATAATTACTTGTTGTTTCTCCAATTAAAATGTGAGTTCCTTCTAACATTCGCTGTCCTTGTATTCCCAGCCAGTCCTTAGAACATCATAGGAATTAAAATGTTTACTGAATGATGATTTGATATAAAAAGATCCTTCAAATGGGACAAAATAAAGGTGAGACATTAATGGAATTCCTTTAGGGCAGAGAATAGAAGAAAAAATATCAATGAGAATGAACTTTGAGGTCACATTGGGCCACTGGTAACACTTAGCTTTGACATTCAAAAGCTAAAAAGTTGGCTGGATAGGTTATTGTCCCATAAATTAGATTACCAATAATTTCTATTCCTGTTGAAAAGGCTCCCTTCCTTTTCCTAGAGGATAATAGCTATTTGGGGAAAGACAATACTAAATTGAAGAGAAGGATCACTGGGATTGCATATTGAAAACCACTTCATTAGAAAACTATGTATTAACACTGTCCATGTGCTATTGTATTCCTATTTATTTTGTTAAATAATTCCCAATTACATTTTAATCTGCTTCTGTCCATAATAAGATCGTGCTGCAGGCTTCAAATCACACACCTCTGGTCTAAGCAGCTGAATCCTCCAAAGAATTTCTAGAGAAGGGAGGAGCTATTTCATCAAGTTCAATTTATGGCAAAGTGTGGACTTGCTAATTTGGTAAATCAGGGAGTACTTTCATAATATAGTACTCTGCATAGAATGAGCACTCAGCCTATAGAGTTTTCTGCTGATATCACTTCCTACAGGACTAGGGTGGGAGAATAGACCAAAGATGAGGATAGGGAAGAGTTTGGTTATTGGCTTTTGGAGAATTCCCAAAGACACAGAAAATCTTGATTCTGTGCCATACCCCTACACTCACTTGACAGTGGAGAGTCTTACTTTCCAAGCTCCTATGTTATTTCTCATTATTACCCCTTTCTATACCCCAGGCAAATACAGTTCTTACCTCAGTATAGGCTTGTGTCACCTGTTCATACAAAGACTGATGATGGTGGATGGCCAGCTCTAGGTCCTGTGTCTCAGATGGGAGGCCACCTTCACTGCACATCTTGCACCAAGCATCCACTCCTGATAGGAACTGAAATTATACCAGATATTACGTTAGGGGGAAGGAAGGAATTGTGGCATAGTAAAAAGTGCATTCAAGATTTGAAGTCAGAAGAACCAAGTCAAAGCTTTGCCAATGCCCAGATATATAATTTGGGCAAGTCACTTTTCTCTAGGTCCTGATTTCCTTATCTAGAAAGTGGAGGTGCTAGATTAGATGTGTTCTAAGGCTCTTTTTAACTCTGAATTCTCTGATCCTCTCTGGTACTCCAGAGACAAAGAGAGTAGCTTTGAGAAGTTCTGAGAAGAGGCAGAGTTTAGTTTCAAGAGCAACTTACAACCAATCAGCATAAGCCATTTCTCGGTTACATATAAACTCTTTAAGAGAGGGGATTGCTTCTTTCTTTGTTCCTGTATCTATGTCTAGCATAGGGACTAGCATGTAATAGGTACCAATAAATACTAGATGATTGATTGACACTTGAGAGGTATTCTGAGTCAGCTCTTGGATTATGGAAACACTACTTAAGCTCAATACGCTGAAGATTTTCTTAGCTGTCATTCTATATTAGTATTAAAAGACTTAGGAGAGGGCAGTTTTCCTGAAGGAAAACCCTGAATAAACTGGCTAATTTGGACAGAATATCAGTATGTCTTTTTTTTTTTAATAGTTTTTATTTACCAGATATGTGCATGGATAATTTTACAACATTGACAATTGCCAAACCTTTTGTTCTAATTTTCCCCCTCCTTCCCCCCCCCCCAGATAGCAGGTTGTCCAATACATGTTAAATATGTTAAAGTATAAATTAAATACAATATATGTATATATGCATGTCTTTTATTTGTGTACAATAAACTGTTCTGCTAATGTCCCAACTCTTACTTTCAAGTATACTTCAAATTACTGAAAATATTTAGTTTAATTCCTTGCTTTTGTTGACATGTCACACTTCCTTTTACACTTACTCTGGCTATAGAAGGGCATTCCTTTGAAATGTACTGAAAGAAGTCCCTACCCAGGGAAGATTTCAAAGAGGACAACTCTGTTGGTGCTTTGTATCGGTCTGAGGGAGAGAGGTCTATTCTCAGCATGGACTGAATTACAGGCAAGACTAAAACTGAATGGAGAAATTGGACAGTTTCCCAGCTCCTCCAGGCAATCGTTCACAAGTGTACTTCCATTATATAATTGCAAGTGTTATGAAAAGTAAATGTATCATTTTAAAAAGTCTATATAGGAACACATTCTAAAGCCAGAAAGAAATCATGTTTATTATCCATTATTTTGTGGATTCTCCATATTTTTTATTCCTTCCATTAATACAAAAGATTGACAGCTGATTGACTATGCACAAGTTATATTTATCGTCAAAGTTTGTCATGTTGACTACATCCTATCTGTCTATCTAGGTCAGGGGTTCTTCACCTAGGGTTATATTTCCAGGAATTAATGCACTGAAATGGAAAAAAAAATCATCTTTATTTTCATTAACCTCTAGCTGAAATGTGGTATTTCCTTCACTTATTTAAAAAAACATGATTTTGAGAAAAGGCCCATAGACTGCCAAAGAGATACAGGCATAAAAATGGTTAAGAACCCCAGATTCAGGTTATAGATGATGTTAGGTTTCAGTTTAAGAGTTCTAAGGCAGAAAAAGAAGCTATTTACTTTATGAAACACTAGGAACAGATGGGAGCTCCATAAGGAACTCTCCTACTTCTAATGCCATAGTTATTTTCTTTAATAAAGTTGGTTAACCTGTTGAAAAAATGTGGCTTCCACCAGCAAAGATTATGACTATGAAATAAGTATAAAAAATGTCATGTAATGGATAATTTGACTTACTTGTGAGACTATATATATATATATATATATATATATTACATTAGTTAGGTAGATAGACATATAGCTATGTAGATTGGCATTATATTATATTATTATTTGTGAGATTATATAGTATCAATATATATGGCAGAGGGATGGCAGAGGTAAAGCCATTTCCCTCCTTATCCCTCCAGTAGATTTCTCATTTCCACTCTTGAATTTTGAAGCCTTTGAGAGAATCTGAAGATTCATGGTATTTGTCTTTGTAGTGTGAGATACTTCTCTTCCCAACTCAAGACATATACAATGCAAAGCATTACACACACACACACACACACACACACACACACACACACACACTTGAACATGTCGTATATTCAATCCAAATCCAAAAAGCATTTATTAAGCATATGATATGTATAAGGCACTGGGACTTGGAAAAAATAAAGAATGGTTATCTACTCAAATGTTTATATTTTATTAAGTATATGTTATTATTGTAAAACAAAAAATTGTATTTACAAGTATTACCTAATATTCTATGACTGTACTAATTTCTTAGGGGACCGTCAGGGTAGAGAACTAAACTTGGAGTTAGGGAGACTTGAGTTCAAATCCTGCCTAAGAGAAAAAGTGATTTATCCAAAGTGACACCAGCTGTGTGACCCTGAACAAATCCCCACCTCTGTCTGCCTTGGTTTCCTCATTTACAAAAATGGAATATTAACAACATCCGTTTCTCAGAGTTGTGAGGATCAAATGAGAAAATATTTATAAAATACTTTGCAAATCTTAAAGTGCTTATATAAATGCTAGCTGTTATATTAAATATAATACATGATATAGATTATGTTCATGTATGTAAATGTGAATTTATTTATGGATATGAAGATATTTGGATCTGTATGAATATATTTAGTTTAAATCTAGGATTTTATCAGTATAGGAAACATCTAAAGTGGAAACTCCCTTAACCAATACACACTACCAACCCTTCTGTACCTTCCAGGCTTTTAGAGAGCTGTCTAGAGAAATAAAATGTTACCCATCTCAGATGGTCATGTAGCTAGTATGAACTAAGACTTGAATCTAGGTTTTTCTGGCTCCTAGCCTAATATATAAATACATGTGTGTTTATTTGTATATGGCGACAGATTGACATAGATGTGTGTGTGTATATACATGGCTTTATTCTGGAGTTATGATTTTTTTTTAGTTTAGGGAAATTCCCTTTTATAATTCAAATTAAAGGGTTTACAACTTTATGATTTTAGAAGCTGGGGAGCTAGGTGGTGCAGTGGATAGAACACTAGGCCTGAAGTCAAGAAGTCATCTTCATGAGTTCGAACTTTACCTAAGATATTTACTAGATACATAAAATGGGCCAGTCACTTAACCCTATTTGCCTCAGTTTCCTCATCTGTAAAATGAGCTGGAGAAGGAAATGGCAAACCACTCTAGTATCTTTGCCAAGAAAACCCCAAAGAGGGTCACAAAGAGTCAGACAGGACTGCAACAAATGAACAAAAGCAGACTTAGAAGATTGCCTAGGGCACTCAGACATAAGTGATTGTCCATGGTCAAAGGGTATGTACAAAATAAAAGTCTGTATAAAAGGCAGCTCTTGAACCTTACATATGAAATCACTTCACTATATACTATGCCATGCTGTTTCATAGATATATACATAGACAGACAGACAGACAAATACATAGATAGGTAGGTAGACAGACCAACAGATACATAGGTAGGTAGGTAGACAGACTGATATGTAACTAGAGAGACACAGACAGACATAAGTAGGTAGAGAGGTAAGTAAGTAGGTATGTAGGTTGGTAGATAGGTAGGTGAATAGACAGATATATATATATATAAGTAGAGAGACAAACAGAGACACAGATACAAACAGCAAGACAGATATGTTCAAATCCTATCCATCTGCCATATGATTATAAAGCAATGAAATCATCAAAATGTCTTTGACAATCTTGTTACGTTTTAGCCATATCTTACTTCCATATGTGTAGCTTATGTAGGGCTGACTCTCATGATTTTTGGCATGCAGGTATTGGGTTAGAAAAGCAAGTGTCAAAAATTCTAAGCACCCAGAAGTCCCTAAAGACCTCCACAGATATACAGGTATTCTAAGAGGTTTCAAAATTTAGCAGTAGAAACAATAAATCCATTGGTTCTTATAGGAGAAGCAGAGGAGAGTCTTTAGGAAAGATCACAAGCTTCTTAGTCATGCATGTGAGTGTGAGGTGTCAAACTCAGGGTTGAGAGCCAGAACTCCTGAGTGTCTCAGATTAAAACATAATGGGGAAATGTTTAACAAAATATATAAAATCATGGCTCAGTGTAGATAATATCAACTTATGGTTTTCTAAGTCAATATGTGGCCCTTAGGGATTCGTTTCTAGTTTAATTTGACATCACTAGACACCATGCATCTATATGATGAAATGTGAAATAGGAATAGAGATCTGTGATTTCACATTTTTGGTAAGGAAATCCTCTCTAGAAATGTAGGTTGGCAGCCAGTCTGCAACACAGAGTTTTAGGGAATTTTCTAGAGCTGTGGCTGGTTCAAGTCAGTATGTCTCAGAGGTAGGTATTGAACTTCCAAGTTTTCTAAGTCAGGGAGGGGAAAAGGAAGGGAATAGCATCCATCTGTGCCAGGCGCTGTATTAAGCACTCTAGAAATATTATCTTATTGAGCTTTTCAATAACACTACAAGGTCAATATTCATATTATCCCCATTTTATAGAGATGAGGAAATTGACTTATCCAAGATCACACAGCTAATAAGTAGCAAGGCTGGATTTGAACTCAGGTCTTCTTGACTTCAGGCCTAGAGTTCTGACCACTCTGTCACAAACTGCCTTCAAGCTAGCTCTCTACTCACCACACAATGAGCCTGCCTGGTCATGATATATAATATGCAATTTGACAGAGACCCCAAAGTAACAAAAATTAACAACTGTGCAAGAGTGTGGATCTCCACACTTATTTGATGAGCCCAGTGGAATTTTTCTGATTTATTGGGCAAAAAAAAAATGCTTTTTAAAAATGTAAATAGGCTTCCAACCAAGGATTTGGAGTACTTCTATATGTAGTTCTTCGCTAGTGGGGGCACAGCTCCATTCAAATTAATTGCCTAAATACCTTTTTATCCCATTGCCTGGAATAGCTCCTGTGGGACAATAAAAAGCTGCCTAAATAAATGTATTGAAAGGACAATCAGGGATAGCTTTTTCAGATGAAGAGAAGCGTGGTTTATGGCTTTTGCTAACAGATTGGGGAGGGCTGTGATAATACCTGAAGAATTCACAGTTTAAAAAAATAGATATCGAGAAAATTGCTTCTGATTCAAGTCAGCTCAAGCCAGGAACATCAAACAAAAGTAACCGCACTAGTTAAAGCCCAGCCTTGGCTCTGCCTGTAAGCACTTAAGTTTTAGCCTCAGTGCCGGCACCTTTTATCCTGTAGCTTTTTCTTTCTTTTCTTTTTTTTAAAATTACATTAGGTCATATCTTAGCAATTCCAAAAAAGTGTTGGATTTTACCCAATAATAGATCTCATGTGTTTGATGACATGTTAGTGACTATTCCCTCTCTACAAACATGCTATATAGTGAAAAATTCTGGAAAAGGCCTTGTATTCAGGCTTCAAGCCTAAAGAAGCTATGTACCAAGGGGGAAAAAATCTGAAATTATCTTCCTCTCCCCTCTTTCTACTACACTAAGGGATCCACCAAACCCAAAAAAACCAGACAGTTATAATGCCAGTTAGCACTGGAAGGGACCCTAAAAGTCCATGAGGTCAATTCCCTTTTAAAAATGAGGAGACTTAGGTCCAGAGAGGTGACAGGATTTGTTCTATAGACACATTGTTAGTAATGATGTGGCATTTATAAAGGATTATAGACTCAATGCTAAGAAGGAACCTTAGGGGTTGCCCAACCCAATCCCCCCATTTTTAGACAAGGAAACAAGTGCAGAGCTGAATTAATCTGTCCATGTAAACTCCACAATCTCTCCCAATCACACATCCCGCTCTCATTCCACTATCCCAGTTTGTATCTCAAGAGGATGCTCAGGGTAAGAGGAAAAGCAGGAAAATAAAAGATAGGACATAGAAGAGGCCATTTTGTACAACTCCATTTCATAGATGGGGAAATTGATCTTGCCCAAGATACACAAGTATTAAATGACAGAGTCAGGAATTCAAACCAAGTCCTTTGTCTCGTAAGTCACTCTTTTTCTGTTGTGCCCTAAAACCCTTCTATTTCTGGATGATTTTTGAGCCAAGAGCAAGAAAAGTATGGTAGTGGGGTAGAATTTTAGCAGGGGACAATTTCTCATGCTTATAAAACGAAAGTAGTGTTCAATGACCCATTGGGTAACTTCCTGTTTCTACACCAGTGCCAGGCTGTAAACTACCCAGGCAAGGGCACAGGTGTGCCTCCTGCCTTTGCAAACCTCTGTGTCCTATGTGACAAAACTAGATAGAGCACTGGAGCTTGGAATCAAGAATGTTTATCTTCCTGAGTTCAAATCTGGCCTGAAACACTAGTTATGTAACTTAGGGCAAAATAACTTAGTTTGTTTAAAATGATATAATTAATAAAATTCATGAAAGGGACTATTTACTATTGATAATAATCACTAATACTCATTTAGCACATTTTCCTTAAATAACCCTGAAGTAGGTGGGACAATTATTAGATAGCCTATTATACAGATGTGCAGCTAAAATTCAGAGAAGTCCATTAACTTCACTAAGGCCACCCACTTATTAAGCATGGAACTGATTCTCAAACTCATCTTTCTTGATTCAAGTTCAGGGCTCTGTGTTTTACTGTACCAAGTTTCCTTTCTTTGCTCCATGGTAAATCATTCTTAGTAGAGCTGTGCGACTCAGCCCTGCCCCAGTCCCTCCATCCCTCTGAGACGCCCATTCCCAATATGTCCAATGGTCCATCTCACCTGCTCGGCTTTTTGGTGGAACACAGCTGACATGGCGAGAATGGTACTGCGCTCATCCAGGGCAGCTGCAAAGCTTTTCCATTCCTGGTCCAATTGAGTGGAGATCTGTTTGATCTGCTGAGAAGCATAGTGACCTGCTTCTGACAGACGGGAGGCCACAGACATGATGCGGTTGATGTTCACGTAGGCGTTCTGACAAGCAAAAGGAGAGTTTCTGAGATGGTCAGTTAACAGGCACTTTAATCAACCTGAGAGGAAGGCAATCACTACTTTCTAGACACCCAAAATTCTCTTAGCATGGATCCCAGACTCCTACTCTGAGAAGAGTTGAGGCAGGAGTAGGCAGTCCCAGGCAGTAACTAGGTTGGCACCATAGTACATAAAGTACCAGGACTGGAGTTTGAAAGGCTCGTTTCCTCAGTTCAAATCTACCCTCAGACACTTCTAGCTGTGTGAACATGGGCAAGCCACTTCACTCTGTTTGCCTCAGTTTCCTCATCTGTGAAATGGCTATAGAAGGAAATACCAAGAAAACCCCATATGGGGTCACAAAGAGTCAGACTGAAAAACAACTGAATCACAAAAACACAGCCATATGATCATAGATCCAGAGTCTGAAGAAACTTCAGATGCAATTATTCTAAACACTTCATTTTATAGATAAAGAAATTGAGGCTCAAGGATATGATAATTGCTTCACCAAGATCATGCAGATACTAAGCAGGGGCTGGGAAGGGGCAGTTGAATACAGCTCCTCTGAGACAATGTTCTTTCCACTATTTGTTGTTGTTAGTCATTTTGGTCATGACACCTTTTGGAGTTTTCCTAGAAAAGATACTAGAATGGTTTTCCATTTCCTTTTCTAATTCATTTTACAGATGGGAAAACTGAGGCACACAGGGTGAAGTGACTTGCCTGGGGTCACACAGCTAGTAAGTGTCTGAGGCTGAATTTCAATTCAAGGGACTCTAGTCCAGCACTCTATCCACTTGAATATGGTACAGAGCTTAAATAGGGATAGACAGCATTCTCGGTGCACCATCTTCTATTCTAAAAATTATACCTAGGAAGAAATATATTCTTCTATCTATTTGACTTAATATTCCCATCCTCAATAAAGCATCAAAAGCACCCAAGGTCTCCCACAGTTTCTACTGGCTCCCTTCGTCTACTCTTTTGTTTACATTCATTCCCAGCTTGGCTTGGAAATTAAAAATGTATGAACACTCCTTCCCTGTTTCTTGATTAGGTCGGCAGAAACTCTCTTCAGGAAGAAAGGAGACAAAAGAAAAATGCCACCAATCTAAATGGGGGGAGGAGGGTTATTTTTATCCTACTCTCACTAATTGTCTGAGATGTCAAAACAATAAAATAATATTGTGGCAGCCTCTGTGGCTCGGTGAGAAGCACACAGTGCCTAAGTGCAGTAGGATGGCATTGAGAGGATGTTTCAAAAACTGGGGCTCCTGCCTTTCCAAGACAAGGAAGATTCATCAGCAATTGCAACTGTCTGAGCCAGGTGTCTATTTCATTCTCTACAGGGTCCACTTACACCAGAGTGGAAATCATGAAAGTTCTTCATCACAGTCTAGTCCTCTGCCCTTCCTCCATCTAGCTTTACAATCACCCCCTGGGGACCCTCTTCTTCCAGGCACACTACTGAAACAAATGATTCTTAATAACCAATGATTGGGGAGATTCAAATTCTCCCCTTTTTTCTTTTTTTTCTTTTATTTCAGACCCCACATTCTGAAGGTTGAGCTAAACTTCTCTATACAGATTTCATAGATGAGTCGGCCATTGTGGTTTACTCAGGTTTGAGTGGGGATAAATTCTTTGAATAGATTGCTGAAGAAGCTTACGGAGTAAATGACATAATCAAAGTTCAGGTGCAGGCCATCTTCATCATATTCATTCTCTCATTAATTGTTTAAGCTATCAGAGTTGATTGCCACCCTAGAGGGGATATCTATTTTTCAAAAGACATAAAGCTGTGAGCCTTCTGCTATGATTGCCTTTGGTCTAAGAGAGACATAGTCAAGTGACTTTAATTAATTAATTTAATTTCTAAAGTTTTAATATATATATATGTACATATATATACACATATATATTATATCATGCATGTAATATATAACATTTATTTAATTTATCTAATTTTAATTTAATTTTAAATGGTGACATTATTAATAAAATGATTAAATTACTCAGAAATTACATCTCTTAAACCTTTTTTAATCACACTATCTCTAACCCAATCTAGCACCATAAAGGTTTGTTCTAACTTGAAGGCTTTCTAGAAGATAAACTATTAGCATAATAGATTAAGAATCTAAAGTGGATTCAAATCCTACCTTGACCAATGATTACTTTGTGACATATAATTTTTCTGAGCCTGAGTTGTTTTGTTTTCTCTGTAAAATGAGGCTGTTACACTATCTGGTCTCCCAGGTGCCTTTTTAGATATAAATCTATTTTTGTATATGAAAAGCTTGGTACTGGAAATAGAGACAAAAACTGTTCTAATGTATAAGCCAGGGTCTCATGGAGAACTCAATAAGGAAGCTAGATAGTATCTAGAGTGCTGGAAGACCTGTATTCAAATCCATACTCAAATCCAAATACATACAAATCCAAATACCCAAATACTTTGAGTATGGATTTGAACACAGCTGTATGATTCTGGGCAAGTCACTTTACCTCAATATGCCTCAATTTTCCCGACCATAAATCAGAGTTAATAACAGTAGCTAACTTCCAGTGTTGTTGTGAGGATCAAATGAGATAATATTTCTAAAGCACTTAGCACGATGCTTGGCACATAAGTAGGCACTTAATACATGTTTTTTTTTTCCTTCTTTATCCAAAACTTAAAAAATAAAACTGAAAGCAGGTCCTCTAGGGTAGCTTAAAGAGTGCTGGATTTAGATTTAGAAAAGCTAGGATCAGATTCTGTTTCTGCAACTTGTTGGGCTTCAGTTTTCCCATCTAGAAAATAAATGAATTAGACTAGATGATTCCTTCAATTTCTTCCAATTCTATTACTGCTATGATATTTATAATGTCAAATCAATGTCTTTGATATGGGTTTTGCTTTCCAAGATACTAGCCTGCCTCTCTCTAGTAGCCCTCACTGGGGAAGTTGTTTCTTGTAGCCGACTTGAATCCTTTCTACCATTACCATAGAGAGTTCTTTAGTGGATGGAACCGCTGTCCTTTTGAGTAATAATCCTTCAGGATTCTAAGGAATCGTATTAACTGATCTTTTAGCACTATTCTCTCTGAACTTCTAAACACATTCTGCTTAAAAGAAAAATCTACTCATAGTATTGATGGGAGAAAAAATGTTCTCAGAAGTGAGAGTGTATATGCTGATTTTAGTTGCTCTAGCATCTAAATAAATAAGCTACTGCATTAGGGCGGGAAAGACCACAATTTCAATTTCCTTCCTCTCACTTCATTCCAAGACTAACTGAAATTCTCCCTCTTTCTTCAAAAAATCTTGGCTAAATGGATAATAAAGAAGACTCCTATTTCCTGATCCTAAAAAGAACTCCCAGAAACTCCTAGTTAACACCAAATTTGGGCAGGGGGGAATATTGAAACTAGGAGTGTGGCATTCACTGGCTAAAAAAAAAGTCTCATATATTTTTGCCTTGGAGGGAAAGCAGATTAGAAAGGAAGAGGGTTCAGTGATGTGATATCCACATTTCCTGACACGCTCCATCCCTGTTCCAAATAGGCAAGCTAATCATTTTCATGCCTGGCCACTGCTAGGGTCACTAAAACTCCTCACACATTTGCTGGAATAGAGATCAGAGGGCAGCTCACAAGGAAAGACAGCACAACTTCACTAATTCCCTTCTACCCCTCTTCACTCCCTCCCACTCCTAGCCACTGAATGAATGAATGAAAATAATTTTTTTCAAGTATTTAGTACATACCAGTCACTGTATTAGGTGTTGGATTCAAATACAAATAAGCAAGATAGTCTTTGCCCTTAAGAAGCTCACATTTTAGTAGAAGACAAGACACCCTTTTCTCTCCCTTTTGAGGTAGAGTTGGAAATCAGAATGTGTGTGACTGTAGGGGGGGCAATGGGGATGGGGTAGGGGTGGTTAGAACTTAAGCCCCATAATTTGGAAATGCTTTGGAGATGACATGGAGACTTACACCACAAATTGAGCACACCCAACTCCCTTGTAACAAAGGAAAACAGATACATAAAAACAAGAGACACAGTAACTAAGTCTACCAAAGTATGCAACTTTTTACACTTGACAAAGACTGATTTCCCCAAAGAAAAGAAGGTGCATTTCCTTCTTGGCCTTTTCAGGGCTAAGATTGGACATTAAAATTCAATGAAGCAACAAGCTATATTTTGGTATTTTTTTCATATATATTATTCATATATTTCATATATATTCAATATATATTTCATATATATGCATATATATATTATATCATGTAGGTTATTTTCCTGTCCTGTTCATCTCAATTCATACAAATCTGCTTATGTATAATAATATCTTACTACTTTCAAATATTGGGACACCTAGAGGCAGATACAGTACTAAACTAGGCATCAGGGAGACTCATCTTTTTAAGTTCAAATCTGGCCTCAGATACTTATTAGCTTTGTGACTCTGGGCAAGTTACAAAACCTTGTTTGGCTCAGTTTCCTAATCTATAAAATGAGCAAGAGAAGGAAATGGCAAATCACTCCAGTATCTTTGCCAAGAAAAACTCCTTATGAGGTCATGAAGAGTTGGATACAACTAAAACAACTGAACAATAATAACCTTCAAATATCATAACATGTTCAGTCATTCTCTAGTCCATTCTCCATATAATACATTGTAATTCTAGTTCTTTGCTTCTGCTGTTGCTACTATGACTACTACTACAAGAGAGACAGAGAGACAGAGAGAGACAGAGACAAAGACATGCAAAAATAGAGACAGAGAGACAAAGACAGTGACAGAGACAGACACACAGGGAGACAGAGAAAAGAAAAGAAAAAAAGTGGTGCAATGAATATTTTGTTATATTTGAGATCTCTTTCTATCATTAAGGAACCTGGATTATATAACCAGCGGGTGGGGGGGAGATATGGTTCAAAAGGCACATCACTTTTAACTTACTGAATTTTTTTTGTTTCTATAATATATCTCTTAATTTCCAACTATGTTCCATTTCCCTCCCCTACTCAAAGAGACATCTAATGTACCAATATTTTCAAAGCAATTCAGCTAAACAATGAAGTGCATATAGTTTGCCACATCCATAATTCCCCAACTATGCAAAATAGGAAAGGAGGTACATTTTTTAAAAATCTCTTTTTGGAAAGCTAAGTGATTATGTTATAATTACATAGCATTCCAACTACAAAACTCTCTCTATAGAAAAAAAATTGGAGGAATATTAATTGCTAGTAGGTGGGTCATGGCAATATAGTAAAAATGATGAAACTACCTAAATTACTTTACTTATCCAGTGCCATAGTTAACCAAATGACCAAAAAGTTGTTTTAGAACTTGAAAAAAATAACAAATTCATCTAGAAAACAAAATATCAAGAATTTCAAGAACAGGGATAGAAGCATTAGATCTCAGATTCTACTATAAAGAGTAATCATCAAAGTATTTTGATAATGGTTAAAAAAAAGAGATCAATGGAACAGGAAAAAGAAAAATAACATATGTAAATACAATTAATATAGTAGCCTAATATTTTATAAACCTAAATTCTCAATAAATGTAGTAAGAACTCAATTTTCAATAAAAATTACTAATAAAAGAAGAAACCAATCTGGCAGAAATGAACTTTCATGCCAACATCTTACAGCATAAAAACAAACTCAAAATGGATCTATTATTTAGATATAAAAGTTTACATCATAAGCAAGGTAGAGGAATAAAGGGGGGGGATGTTTCTAATCAATGAATGGGAAAGAGTTCTTGATCAAATAAGAGGGAGGACTGTAAAGAATAAAGTATACAATTTTGATGTTATAAAAATTTAAAGTTTTTGCACAAATAATACCAACAGTTAATGTTAGAAAGGAGACAGGTAACTGGGGAAAAATATCTGTATTGAATTTCTCTAATAAAGGTCTCATATCCAAGACACATAAGGAATTGATTCAAATTTATAAGAATGAGAGTCATTCTTCAATTGACAAATGGTCAAAGATATTAAAAGCAAGTTTTTGTAGGATGAAATCCAAAATATTAGCAACGATATGAAAAATACCCCAAATCACTAATAATTAGAAAAATATACATTGAAACAACCCTTAGCTTCTACCTCACAGTCATCAGATTGAGATGATTAAGAAAATAAAGTAAAATATTTTGGAGAGGCAGTAGAAAAACAGGCACACTAATTCACTGTTGATAGAAATATGTATCAGCCCAGTCATTATGGAATGAAATTTGAAACTATGTCCAAAATTATTACTAGGTAGTGCATAAACTTTGAGCCAACATTACCATTATGAGACATATATCCCCAAAGAGATGAAAGAAAATAGGAAAGACCTCAATGTATAAAAATAACATGGTAACCAACCAATGAATAATTGTTTTATTTTAATAATTAACCGTAACAAAAAACTGAATAAAAGAAGAATGCCCATTTAATAGGGAATGATTAAACAAATAACGTTAAATGAATGTAATGAAATTTTACTATACCATAAGAAATGAGTAGACAATTTTAGAGAAACTGGGAAGACAACTATGAACTGATACAGAATGAGGTGAGCAGAACCAGAATAATTTGTATAATGAGATTTTTTTTAAAAAAATTGAAAATCCTTAGAATTCTGATCAATCCAATAGCAAACCATACTTTTAAGTCCATTAAAGATGAAGCATGCTACCTTTTTCTAGATAGAGTGATGATGAATTCAAAATTAAGAATAAAACATGTATTTTAGGACATTTTCAATGAAAGAATGGGCTCTCCTAACCAATACACATTTGTTACTAAGCTTTTTTTTTTACTTCTTTTTGTTGTTGTTGTTCAGTGGGAGTAGAAGGAGAGGAAAATAAATGCTTGTTAAATAAGACAAAAATGATGAAATAAAAAAAAATATGACCTTTACGTTCACATTTTGGGTTCTGTTTATATACATTGTTAGTCATTATATTGTTTTTCTGACTCTTCCTACTTCACTTTATATCAGTTCATGTTAATCTTCCTATGTTTCTCTGAATTCTTCATATTCATCATTTCTTATAGCATAGTTATATTCCATTGCATTTAAGTACTACAGTTTGTTCAGTCAGTCCCCAATCAACAGACATCTACTTTGTTCTCAGTTCTTTGCTACTTCAAAAAAAGGCACAGCACTTCTCAAAGGTTGCTATGGTCTCTTCTTCAGGCTTCTTTCTAATGTGAGGTATCCCAAGGGCAAGGACCAGCTCCTTCTTCCCCTCTTCTAGAAGTTCCGCTAAGGCATTCCTTACTCTCAGAACTTTCCTAAGGAAAAAAGGCTATTTTTCATTCATCATCACAAAATATAGATCACTGAAGAAAAGGGGTGCTCGACAGGGGAATAAGGTCAGAGACCACATATCTGGTACCGTCTGTACTGCACCTAGCAAACTGTAAGCAATGAACCGGGGTTGAGCCATGTGGGTAAACAAACAAGCCCCCAGATGGACTTAATGTCTTGAATTTTGACAGATTCCAGAGCCTCATAGAAAAAGAAAATCCCCAAAGATGATTATTTTTCAAGTGTTGTGACCTCACTTAACCAGTATAGATACATGACTCATTGGCTAGGGCTTAAGGAGCTAACATTGCCAGAGCTTAGGTTGCTTGGCTCATATAGCATATCCAACCACAATTCCTAAATCCTTGAACAAATCTGCAATTTGCCTGCGTGAGGGAGACAGCCAGAGAATCAATAGCTGTATATAACATCCAAGGGACCAAGGTTTTGATCCTAAATATGCCATGAGCCCGCTGTGTAACCCTGGACAAAAATTTGTTTCTTCTATCCCACAGAGAAGTATGAGCCAGAGTGACTCATTAAGAATTCCCAAAGGTGGTAGGATTTGAACAGTGCTCCGAAGAATGGTGTTAAAGCAAGACAGCAAGGACTATGGCTCAGAGTTAGGAATGAGCAGAATCTGTTTTGGGGACAATGAAAAGACTGGTTTAACTAGAGAGGAAGATGTATGGAAAGAAAAAGTGGAAGAGAGAATCCCATAGTTGTGATGGAATTTCAGAGAGTGGTGGGCTAAACTTAATTTGGAAGATGGGAGAGGAGAGATAGGAAATGGAAACTATCTGAGGTAGAAAGTTGCAAAAGAGCATTTTTTTAAGGGATCACAGAATCACCAAGCTTGAAAAGAGATTGGGGATATCCATTCATTCCACACTGAATAAGAATCATGTTTACATCATTGGCAGTTAGGTGGTACAATGGAAGTAGAATAAGGAAGACTTGCATAGACATTTACTAGCCATGTGACCCTGGGCAAGTCATTTCACTCCTGCCTGACTTATTTTCTTCATCTGTAAAATGGGATAATAATAGCTCCATGGGTTGTTGTAAGAATCATGTAAGATAATTTTTATAAAGCACTTTGCAATTTATTTCTATCTGTCTCTCTCCATATGCATACTTATATGCATATGAAAAGAGATTATATAGCATATATAATATATAATATAGTATATATGTATATATTACACACACACACATACACACACACACACACACACACACACACACACACACACACACGGTATCTTCTAAACAGGTCAGCTTTATTCCTACCTTCAAGCTTTTGTTCTTAATCTTTTGCTTGAAAAGCCATAGATGAAGAGAGAAAGAAAGAGACAGAGACAGAGAGCGACTCATATACACACTAACTATTTAGCCAATAAGTGGCTATAATGGGATCCATTCCACTTTTGATCATTAAAAATTCAAATTAATCTAAAATCTAATTCTCTTGCCAAAGCATGGCATAGGAGAAAGACTTTAACTGGGCATCAACCTAAAAAAGCAAAAAAAAAAAAAAAAAAAAAAAAAAAAACAACAAACAAAGCTGTGTTTTAAGTTTCTCTATGAATAGGGTAAGAATGAGGGTCTGGCCAATTCTGCTCTTTATCCCCTAGAACTGTTTTGCTTTGTCTTAGCTCTGTCAACCAAATCAGCAGGCAGGACTGGCAATCCTCAGACAAGTTAAAGGTTGATTGAAAGAGCACATCTTAAATTCCTGGAAATTGCCTGGGAAGCAAGAGTGATCTATCTCTCTTGCAGAATGTAAGAAGTGTGGGTTTATTTTTTCTGTTATAGACACCAATGACCAAAGTAATAAGAATTAATATTAATAATAATAATAGCTAATATTTGTATAAGCACAAAGCTCACTTCCAATATCTCATTTCATTCTCCCTAATACTCTGTAAAATAGTTCATAATGATAATAATAATAACTAGCATTTATATAGCACTTTAAGGTTTCCAAAGTCTGTTACAAATGTTAACTGATTTTATCTTCACAACTGTGAAAGATAGGTGTTATTATTATTCCCACTTACAGATGAGGAAACTGAGGTAGACAGAAGTTAAATGACTGACACAGGGTTGAACAGGTAGTAAATATGAACTCAGGCCTCAGCAGTTGTCCCAATGCCTTGCACATAGTAGGTACTTAACATATGCTAGTTGACTGGATAGGTAGTATAAGGACTCCTATCTCTATTTTACTGATGAAAAAACTGAAACAAAGACAATTTAAGTGTCTTGCACACAGTCACGTAGTTTGTAGGTTGCAGAGACAGAATTCAAACTCAGGTGTTTTGGTGTGTAAATCATTTTTTCTGTTACATCATAGCTTTAGCCCAGTTCCACTAGGCAGGAACAAGAGTGGGCAAGACACGACAGATATAAACATCCTTTCTCTTTTGGCTCTCCCTTCCCTGATACAAAATCCCATTTCTCTATTTTCACCACTGCAATCATTCACTGAAGATCAAAGGATCAGCTGCTCCCAGCTCTTGGGCCTGATGTTCTCTCATTCAATGATTAGTTGAAATCTGCAGCAGAGCAGACTGTCTCTCCAGAAATGAATACCTGGCAGAATGATAATGAGTATTTCTCTTTTTGTCTTCATAGTATCCTTAATTCAGCTCTGGTCAGGCTGCTCTTTTTGGATACAAATAAAGTTAATCTTTACTCTCCCCTTAAAAATATTGTAGAATTTTTAAAAGGTTATGTTGATTTTTTTCCTGGAACATAAACAAGGCTTTTCAAGAACCCAAGTCTGGAATAGAAGAGGTAGTAATTCCTGGCTGAGTGCTAGATCTGAGGTCAGGAAGACCGGATTTAAAACCCATTTCTAATACAGCCAAGATGAGTCTTTTAAACTGGAAGCAGTTCATTTTCTTCCTCAGCAAAATGGAGCTAATAGCACTTACAATACCAACTGATGAGGTTGTACTGAGAATAAAATGTATGTAAAGAATTCTGTAAACCTCAATTATTAAAAAAAAAAATCAGAGTTCCAGGAAGCCATTCTCAGTCCCTCATTAGGGGGAACTCACTTCTCTTTGTAAAGTCTACCTTTCATTAATTGTTAACCAATTAGAGTTGATGGCCACTATCTAGAAGACCCATTTTTCCAAGGCCATATAAGTCTTGAGTTCTCTTCCAAGAGGGTCTTTGACATTTAAGAGTGCCACTAATCTATTTTTTAATGTTAACATTATTAATGTAATGACCAGGGGGCAGCTAGGTGGCGAAGTGAATCACCAGCCCTGAAATCAGCAGGACCTGAGTTCAAATCTGGTCTCAGACACTTAACACTTCCTAGCTGTGTGACTCTAGGCAAGTCACTTAACCCCAGCCTCAGAAAAAAAAATGTAATGACCAGTTCCCCAGAAATTATATCTCTCAAACATTTTCAGTACCACAATGATGAAATCTTGGACATTGGTACTCTTTATCCATTTAGTCTATTATTGGTTATCCATTTGAAATATAAATATTGGCTAGTATAACTTCCATTTTTATCATATCAAACTCCAGACCAATGGTGAATTTAAAAAGTTTATAATTGCTATAGGAAAGTAGAATGGTAAATAAGATTCAAGAGAAATGGTTTTGATCCCTAGTTCTGCCATTTACTTTTTGGTTATCTTGGACAAGTTGTTTACCTCATATCCTGGGCCTCAGTTTCTTTATCTTCAAAGTGAGGAGATAAAAATATATGATCTCTGAGGTTCCTTCCAGCTTGTAATCTAGGATCTCTGAGGCTATCCAAGTTGCTAGTTCTGAAAATGTGGTTCAGGGATCCCTGGCAATCTCTAAAAACCTTTCAAGGAAACCATGATATCAAAACTATTTTCATTTATAATGTTAAAACATTTTTTAAAATTTCAAATACATTAAATATGTATAGATACAAATCATATAAACAAAAGTTCTTGGAGGAGTACTCAATACTTTTTATAAGAATGTTAAGTGGTTTTGAGATCATAAAGTTTATAATTGTTGAACTTCATTTTTCAGATGAGGTAATTGAGATCCAAAGAGACTTATCCAAGATCATGTAGATAATGAATTGGCTTTGAATATAGGATATCTGTCTCTAAACATGGTGTTCTGACTATGCATTTTAGCTAAATACAAATCAGTGAAGGAAGCAAAAAAAAAAAAAAAAAGTCCACCACAAGGGACTTGGTATCTGAGGAGATAATTCTATTACAAGTTGGTACATGATTCCTAATTCCTCCTATTAATCTACTCATGCTTATAAGAATCATAATGTATCACAAAATGAAAACCCAAAAGTCCAACTTATATCTCCATAGAGCTTTATAGAGCTTTGACAGAGCACTTTTCTCACAAAAAGTTTTGGGATATGTGGTATAGATATTTTTCATTTACATATGAGGAAACTGAAGACTAGAAATGCAAAATGATTTGTGCTAACAAAAAGGACTAGTCCTAGAAACCATTTCTCTTGACTCTTTGTGTTATTGTGTATTTAGTAGACCTGGGACAAATCACAAATAGCAATAACCCCAAGAGTGCCCCCAATAACCATCTCTAGAGGTCCCTTACAGGTCTTAGGAGAAAGTTCATGGAAAGATCAATTCATGATCTTCTGAGTTGGGATATTGTAATGAAATACACTGACCTAACTGGAATCCCTTTTGATATACCTACTATGACCACACTGACCTTTGTTGGCAGAAGTCTGGCCCTAGAGTCTAGGTATCTAATTTGATGTCATGCAATCCTATATTTAGAGCTAAAGCTCTGCTAAGTGCTTGAGGGAGAATTTGAATCTAGGTCTTCCAAATTCTAAATCTAGTACCCTATTCATTATCCTATGCTACCTTCTTTCCAAAAGTTTCAGTCATGCTTCTCCATGTAAGCTATCATTTGTGACTTTACTGAGAAACTTATTTCTCCTGAATTGGCCAGCTATTGGCAAAGCTCTTCCACAAAGTCCTTATGTCATGCTGGGGAAGGACTAACTTTCTCTAGGCTGCTCCATCAACTCCAAAATTCAAACTGTCCATAGAAGTTGTTTGGCTATCCATGGCTTTTTTTTTCTTCTTTCTAAAAGAAAGAATTTAAGTTAGGCAAAAGAATATCTCTTCCAGCTCTAATCCTGTACTTCTATGTCCCATAACTGCTCATGCCCTTCCAATATCCATTGAAGGGTCTTTTAAAAAAAGATCTATCTATCTATCAATCTCTATATCTAGATATATATATATGTATACATACATATATGCGTATAAATAGATATATGTATACATACATATATAAATAGAGATATATGTATATATGTGTCTGCATATTTATGTGTGTATATATATATTTATTTATTTTCTCCCAGTTACATATCAAGACAATTTTAACATTCCTTGAAAAAAATTTGAGTTCCAAATTCTTTCTCTCTCCCTCACCTCCCCCCTCCCTGAGATAGTAAGCAATTTGTTATGGGTTATATATGTTCAACCATGCAAACTATATTACCACATTAGTCATGTTGTGAAAGATGGCACAGACCCAGAGGAAAACACACACACACACACACACACACACACACACACACACACACACATATATTCAGAGTGCAAAACATTATGTTTTGATCGACATTCAGATTTCATCAGTTCTTTCTCTGGAAGTGGATAGAGTTTTTCATTGAAATTGCTGAAGGCTTTTAAAATCCCTTCCCTAAAACTCTACACACCAAATACATAAAGTACAACAGAGTCTCTGGTATTTTCCTCCTTTAATCAAATTTGCCACCAGGTGTAAATTGGTAAATTACTTGATAGTACAAAAAAAAAAAAAAAAAGCCTCAAAAGTGGATCACCTGCCTCAACAAAGTGAAATTGGATTCTCAGTAACAGTATACCAGCCTAAGGAACCTTATCAGGCCAGTTCTTGCCTTTGGGCTACAGTGATATTTCTGATTTTTTTTCTCAAAAGACAAAAATTAATGGTTTTAACTTGAACCTTTCAGATGAAAGCAAGGATTTTGTCCTTTCGACTACAAACCCCATAACAGAGATTCTAATGGCACATGTTACTGGTAGTATACTATATTGGCCATTTCAATTAAGTTTAAATTTTTCTTTTGAATGTTCAGCTGTCAAACCTACAGACAGCTTAGGGCCATGGCTGTGCTAAAGTTTTCACACTCAGTATAGAAAATGAACTTGAGTGACAAAAACTCCCAGTGAAATCATTCAGATTTAAGAAGAGAATCACAGATTGCCTTTTTGCTCCCGCCAGCAGGAAGAGATAATAACAGCAACTCACATTTATAGAGTGCTTTATGTTTTGCAAAGGATTTTCCACACATTATTTCATTAGGTCAGTGGTTCTCAAAAAGTGTGCCAGAGTAACTCTGAATGATTGTCATTGTATGGAATTTAGATTCAAGATCACAGGCTTAACAACTTGAACAATTTTCCCTTTTGCTCCTCTTGGGAAAAGAAGGCAAGCAGCTTTAACTACATCATGGAGGATACATCTTTCTGAATGGGAGCCATCCCATATCCATCCCATTTAAGCTGGGAGCTATCATGGATATAACAACTGTAATTTAAGATGGAAGGGGTGATATAAAAGTGAACCAGTTGACCCTACCTCCTTTCCTAGCCAGACAACGATCTCAGAATATTCAAACTGGAAGAAAGCTCTGAGTCCCTCATTTCATAGGTGAGAAATCTCCATTTAAAGATCCTCATAATCTGGCCCCTTCATATGCTTCTAGTCTCCTCACACTTTACCCCTCTTCATAAATACTATGGTCCAGTTGCATCAGTCTACTTACAGATCCTTACAAATGACATTTTATCTCCTATCCTTTGTTCTAGCTATCCTGCATGTTTGAAATGCTTTTCCTCTTTCCCTCTGCCTCAGTTTCTTTGGCATCCTTCAAAACTTAGCTCAATGAGTACCACATATTGTAGGAAGCTTTTCCTAGTTCCTTCAAATGCTAGTGACTTTTTCTATGAAATTAAACTTCCATCTACTCTCCAGAGGGAAAAATAAGGCAGGAGACCTTGCACAGCCCTCCTCCCTTAAATCCAATTCACTTGTATGTCATGGCATCTTCTCCCTGATCATGGCCCTCTTCAAGAACAAAGGACACTCACAAGAAGGAAACAACAACAATCTATCCTCTATATCTTATAGTATATACCTAGTTATTTACACATTTCCTCTATTAGAATGGGATTCTTTGAAAGTACAGATTGGGTTTTTTCCCTTTCTTTGTTTTCCTTCCCTGACCCCTCTTCCCCACAACTCTTAGTATAGTAGTTGGTACATAATAAATGCTTAATAAGTACTTATTGATTAATTGAAATGAAAAAAGGGAAAGTAATTTTCCCAAGTCATAGTGGTGGAACTGAATCTAAAACTGTAACCAAGAGATTCTAACTCCTACACTAGTACTTTTTCCATGATAGCATGCTGTCTTCCTAATAAAATTCCTATAAAATCAAATGACATATAAGAATGGATGGATGTGAAGTATATTAGGAAAAGTGAGAAAAGATTTCCTGTCTAGAAGATTTATAGGGATCTAGGATAGAGGCTTGAAAATATGTTATAACATCATCCACTCTGGAAATGTTGAAAAATACTACATTATGGAAATGCTTGTTTTAGTCCATAAATTAAAAATAAAATAAATTTTAACTTTTTAAAAAAGAAAAACAGAATAATAACCATTCAAGAGAAAGGAATAATAGAGTTATCTAGAGGCAGGGTATTGGATGGAATCACTTATTAGTCATAGCATAAGAGCATTTTTGATGCTTTTAAAAATTTTCTTATTTCAAGAGTACATGTGTGTCTCAAAATTATAGGATTTAGAATTGTAAGGAGCATTAGAAATAATTGAGTCATAGAAAGGTCATATTAGAGAGAAAAGGGACCTCAGGGGCAATCTCCTTGAATCCAGTCACCCTTTTCAACAATACCACATTATACCTTTCATCATGAAAGATAGTATGATATATTAGGTAGAAAAAAAGTTCAGAACTCAAATCCTGGAAAGGACAAAATTTTAATTCTACCTACCACGTGCTAGCTATGTGGCCATGGGCAAATCATTTAAAGTTTAAATGAAGAAGTGTACTGGTAAATGTTTAAAAGCTAACTCTTCCTGGGCTAGGGGGAGGGAGAATTTTCAGACGATAGATGTTTAAATTTTCCCTGCATTTTTGATATATCCTCTATTATTCTCTTATGTCTAGAAATCAACAAAACATATGTTTCACAATGGAATTTGGACAAGTTCTCTCTAAACCTCCATATTTCAAAAAGAATGGCATGTCCATCCCAGAGAAAGACAAATACCCTAGGTGTCATTGCACAAGTCATAGAATCACAGACTCATTGGATTTTAGAAATGAAGAGAAAGTTAAAACAGGGATACTTAACCTGGGGTCCATGAATCCCTAACATGCTGTAAATGCATTTTAGGAAAAAGACAAACTTAGATAGGGAAAAAAAAAATCTCTATTTTAATATAATTTATTTATTTTGTAATTTTTTTGTTATCCTTTGAGAAATGCTGCATAGGCTTTCCCAAATTGTCAAGAGATCCATGATTCAAAAAAGGTTAAGAACCCCTGAAATAAAAAGGTCATTTAGTCTAATGCTCTCATTTCATAAATGGGGAAACTGAGGTCCCTGGAGATGAATTGATCTAGTCCAGATTATTCATTTGGGAAGTTGCAGTGCTTAGAATATAAATTTCTTAAATATCTTTCTTTTTGCTTCATTTAACACAATACCTTGTAAATAGTAAATGTTTCATAAATGTGTATTACTGTTGTTACTGTTGGGACTAGAACCCAGATGTCCTGAATCCTACATACACCACAGGATCTGCTCTTTATTTCTAGCCCCAACCTATGCTACATTTTTTTACAGTTTCAGGTTCTTCGCTGGGTTATTTTTTTTCATCAGGAGATGAATTTTGGTTTATTCACATGCAGCTCTTTGAAGTTTTGGGAAAGATGATCAAAATCAACTACAAAGAAAAGATATATAGTCACTGTGAGGGAAAAAAAAGTTATTGCTGCAGCAGGAACCTAAAACCTAAAGTTTAATATTATTATATATACAATTTACATCTCTGCAAGAGCCCCTAAGCCAGAAAGCATCCTGTCATTGTTAAAAAATCAGCCAGTCTTTAGTTAGGGTAACATTTACACATAAACCTGCTGATCTCACCTGGAAATATCTAGACCCAGAGAGAGTCACATATGGATCCCAGACTTTCCTGAGCTTAAAAATTTACTACGGAAGCTATAAGATGAGACAAGCTTTAAATGAAACTTCCAACTTCTGTTCCCACAATCCACAGGGTGCCCTCTGGAGGGGCCAAATGGGGCAGCTGATTTACAACAATTGGGCTGTATCAGCTCCTCCGGTAGGTCAAACAATGTGAAAGCAATCTGTCGCTGCCAGGGATAGAGGATGGAGAAGGGAGGCAGGTACGGAGCTAGTGCACAGCAGTGATAAATTAAGATGGGGAGGGCCTCTGTCCCTATTAGCAGACTCACCCTAGAGTGTTCCCTTCAGTAAGGAATCTGAAAATTATTAACCCTGCCATGTCTGTCCATACCTGTCCATGCATGCTGAAATTAAAGAAAATCTGTGAACAACCTTAAAAGAAATGTTGGCATCTTCAAACTCCTTCTTCCTCTCCAAATTACATTTCTATAAAGCTGGGAATATGTAGTCAGCTTTGAGTCCAAAGACTTAAGAAGCCTGACTATGATTGGAAGCATAGCCGGAAGCAGGATCAAAGAAATTAGTTGTATGTATACAATTTAGGGTACAATTTACTCACCTCTGTGCCTCAGTTGTCTCTTTTGTAAAATGAACTAGAAAAGGAAATGGCAAATCACTCCAATATCTTTGCTGAGAAAGCCCCCCAAAAGGAGTCATATGGAAATGAAAAATGACTAAACAAAAATACAATTTACTAGCTGTGACCTTGAGTGCAGAGGACAGGAGTGATGGATTTGGAATTTGGGGAATGTGGGTTTTAAATCTTTCTTTGTCACTTGCTACCTGTCAAATATTACTTGTGTAACCTTGGGTCTTCTTGGACCTCACCTTCTATGATATATAATTAGAGGATTAGACTGAACTTAATTTGAGGGGCTCCAGAAACTTTGATGGGGGAAAATGACATTTTAACCTTCAATAAACCCTTAAGTGAAATTTAGTATTTCCTTCTTTTGTGAATGTAGACAACACTATGTAGATGTCCATAGATTTCGCTAGACTGCCAAAGGGGTCCATGACATTCACCAAAAAATGTTAAGAATCTTTGGACTCAATGATCTCAAAGATTCTTTTGAAGTTCTAACATTTGGTCTGTGATTTATCTGAATTCGGAAGAACTTTAGAAAAATTTCCTTTGAGGTTGATGCCTGTGCCTATAGTGCTTCAGGGAAATTTATTCCCAAGAAATGTCTCCCCCTACTTTCTCAGAACTGGAGGATTCTGAGTAACTCTCAGTAACTAAGTGGGCTGTTCAGCCTTAGACACCCAGACCTTGCACATGAAAGCACACTGAGCCTGCAGGGACCGCAAGGGCAGCCAAGACATAATAATAGCCCATACTTATATAGTGATTTACAAAATATACAAAAAGAAAAAAGAAACTTCATATGAATTATCTCTTTTAAAGTTCACAAATCCATGAGGTAAGTGGTACAAATATTATTATTAAACTGCTTTACACGTAGCATTGTATGTTGCCAAGATCATGACACTGGAAATTGATGGATATCTGTTGCTTTGGGGCAAAAATCACTCCCAGCTTTCCCCTTCTTAATAGGTTAGAACTCTTAGAGAAAACGAACTGCTCTTGTCCTAATAGATGATGGGGAAGGGAAGCAGTGGAGTGTGTCAGGAATAGGAATAGGGGCTATAGAGAAAGCTATAGAGAGCAGTCTCCATGGAAGCAAGGCAGGAACAATGAGGTTGCCAGTGCTGGACTCCAAAGCCCAAGGTCGATCTGTGCCTATGCTGCTTTGCTGAAATCTGTCTAGAGGGTAAGCCCCAAGGAGGCAGTTCCCTTCTCTGCCTCCTTTATCCTCTTTCCCTCCCAGGCTCCAGAGAAGGCATAATTCTTAAGATGGAAGATATCTCTGCTTCTTAAAGATGTGTATATTTCAATTTATTTGTCTCTTCTTAAAGATGTATACCTTTCGATTTATTTTATCGCCTATGCTGAAAACTATGTTAATCATAGTTAATCAATGCCCTAGTAATCTAAGAATGTCACTGCTGAAATCCAGTGGAGAAAGGCAATTGGAAAAACCTCAGAAAGAGAGAAAGCAAAGAAATAAACCTTTATAGAGTGTCTTCTATGTGACAGGCACTGAGCTAAGCACTTTTACAAGCATTATCTCATTTGAGCCTTACAACAACTCTATAAGGTAGGTGCTATTATAATCCCCATTTTACAGTTGAAGAAACTGAGACAAATATGCTAAGGGACTTGTTCAGGGTCACAGAGTGAGTAGGTGTGTGAGATCTGGTTTGAATTCTGGTCTTTCTGATTCCAAATTCAGCATTCTTTCCCACATGCCACCAGCCACCACTGATTAGAGACAGAGAGATACAGGGACAGAGAGAGATAGAGAGAGGGGGGAGGGAGGGAAAGAGAAAGAGGGAGGGAGAGGGAAGAAGAGGTAGGGAGGGAGAGAGCGAGAGAGAGAGCGAGAGAGAGAGCGAGAGAGAGAGAGAGAGAGAGAGAGAGACAGAGACAGAGACAGAGACAGAGACAGAGACAGAGAGACAGAGAGAGAGAGACAGAGAGAGAGACAGAGACAGAGAGAGACAGAGACAGAGACAGAGAGAGAGAGAGAGAGAGAGAGAGAGAGAGAGAGAGAGAGAGAGAGAGAGACACACAGAGAGAGACAAAGAAAGACACAGAGATAGAGAGAAAGGGAGGGAGAGACAGAGAGGGGGAGGGAGGGGAAAAAGAGGGAGAGATAATGAGAAAGAGACAGAGACATAAAGAGAGAGAGAGAGCAGGAAAGGGAGAAAGAGGGGGAGAGAGAGAGAGAGAGAAAGAGAGGGACAGGGACAGGGAGAGGGAGAGAGAGAAGGAGAAGGACAGGGACAGGGAGAGGGAGAGAAGAAGAGGGAGAAGAGAATATATGGAGGGAGAGAAAAGTAGAGGGGGAAGGGAGAACAGGATAGGGAGGAAGAGGGAGATGGAGAGTAAAAGAATGTTTTGGTAGCAACTGGGAGTGAGGAGAGCAAGAAGTCTGACTAGCTGGTTTAGTATTTGAGTCAGAGCCTTTACCATTTTAAATTCTTTTTTCCCTGGACTTGATGGAAAAGGAAAATCCCTTTCAGAGAAGAAGGATGGAGGCAGCAGCTGAAGAAACCCAAGAAATAGCATTTCCTGTCACATGAGGATGGAGGTAAGAGGGAGCACAGCACAGCATGAAACATACAAATTGTCTTGTTCCTTCAATTCTGCTATATGTCTCATTCCCTAAATAGAAAGACTCATCTTCCTGAGTTCAAATCCCACTTCAGGCACTAATAGTTGCATGACCCTCTGCAAGTCCCTTAATCCTGTTTCCCTCTGTTTCCTCATCATCCAAAATGAATTAGAGAAGGAAATAGCAAAACACTCCAGTATGCTTGCCAAGAAAACTCTAAATGGAGTCATGAAGAGTTGGACATGACTGCAAATGATTCAGCAACAAATCTTATTTTCATATCGCTTTCAATTCTGAATATATCCTCCTTTTAGCCTGCCTAGAGAGTTATCCCTTAAAATAAAGAACAAAACCAAGAGGAAAAGCAGTTCATCAAAATCAACCAATATTTCAGACAAATCTCGCAGTATACTTAGATTTTACACCCATATCCCCTACTTCTGCAAGGAAGAAAAAGAACATCTTTATGAACTTTGAATTTCCAGGTTTTTTCTGTCCTGGAAGAATTTGTATTTTTGTCCTAATCTAGTCCTGTTGAGCTTCTGACCCATGACTTGGACATTACTTGACTTTAAACCATTCAAACTCGACTACCTTATCTTCTCTGATCCATAACAATCTGCTTCCTATATTTCTAGATTCAATTCCTCACCTAGTACTGCCAAATTACAGTCTCCCCCACCTGAAGTGACATACTCACTGTTCCTGCTGCTTGCACTGGACATTCTCTGAACCCATTTTCATGCCTTTATCTCAATACCAGGAATTGTCAAAGAAGAGGTATGAATCAACCTTAGATGAATTGCAAAGAACTGAAGGCCTTGTGATGCCAGTGGATCTGGCTGCAGACTGGCAATTTGTGTTTTTATATATCTACATATTTTAGGGGTGGGTGCATTTTACTGAAGAATAGAGAAATCAAGGGTTGGCCTGAGAAACAATTAAATGATCTCAGGATAGTGGCTGGAGCCATTTGGTGACACTGACCTCCACACTGTGCATAAACAAGACCCTCCATCTCTTTGTTCTAGGCATTCCTCTAGCTGTCCCTCATACCTGGAGTGTCCTTCCTTCTCATCTCCACCTACTGCCTTCCCTGGCTTCTTTCAAGTTCCAAGTAACATCCAATTTACTATAGGAAGGCTTTCCCAACTTCTCCTAATTCTAGTTTTTTTCCTTCTAATTATTTCCAATTTTTCTTGACTGTGTTTATACATATCTGTTTGCTTGTTGATTCATCAATTAAGGAATAGCTAAACAAGCTGTAATATATGATTGTGATGGAATCTTATTATGCTATAAGAAATGACAAACAGGGGTTTCAGAAAAATCTGGAAAGATTTTCATGCAGTCGATACAAAGTAAAGTGACCAGAACCTGGAGAATGTTGTGCATTATTATTCCATGAAGAACTGTGAATGTCTTAGCTATTCTCAGAAATATAATAATTCAAAAGTATCCCAAAGGACCAATAAAGAAACATACTATCTGTATCCAGAAAAAAAAAGAACTGATATTATTTAAATAGACTGAAGGATGCTATTTTTCACTTTCTTTCATTCTTTTTCTTTTATTCTTATACCGAATGACCACTATGGAAATGTTTTACATGTTTACACAGTATAACCTATATTTGAATGTTCACCATCTCAGAGAGAGAGGGATAGATAGAATTTGGAACTCATACTTTTTTTAAATGTTAAAAATTTGTTTTAATATGTATTTGAGAGAAAAAAAATATATATATACTTTAAAACATTTATTGATTTAGGTATAAATAATTAATTCAGAAATGGTAATGAATTATAAGTAGTCAGGCAAGAATGAAAAGTCAAGATATGTAATAAATCTGGGATGGAGGGAAGGTCAAGATAGAGGGATGAGCTAGTGTAATGGAGCACCCCAACCCAGCCTAACCATATAATGGAGTACAAAGTGTAGTGAATAGAACCAGGATAACATGTACAATATTGTACAATGAGGAGGAACTGTGAATGACTTAACTATTCTCAGAAACACAAGGATTCGAGACAATCCCAAAGGACCTATGATGGATGATACATACTATCTGCTACTAGAGAAATAACTGATATTTTTGGTATTAAAAGAACTGTTATTGAAGAGCTAATTCACAGGTGTGACTGGTCTGGGACAAGCAGGTGGGACTAAGTTGGGGCATCTGGATGCAGTGGGGAAGCAAGTGGGAGAAAAAAGAATAGTTATTTCTAGTCTTCCTTATTTCCTTGACTGTAGAATGTATGAATCAACATAAATTAATTGCAATGAAATGAATGCCTGGATAGCCGAGATCTAGCTAAGAGTAGATTAAGAGAATATGGGATAGAGAGTGTGACATGATGGATAGAATGCTAGGCCTGGAGTCAGGAAGACATTTTCCTGAGTTCAAAACTGGCCTCGGACCCTAGGCAAGCTGCTTAATCCTATTTGCCTCTATAAAATGAGCTGGAGGAGGAAATGGCAAACCCCTCCAGTATCTCTGCCAAGAAAACTCCAAATGGGGTCACAAAGAACCCAACATGACTGAAAATGACTGTACTGACGCTTCTTAGTGGTGTCCCCCTAGGAAAGTCACTTAACATTTGTTTATCTCCATTTCTTTTCTGAACAATGAGGGGATTAGACGAGATGGCAAGAAGCCAGTACTGCGCCATGTTTAATTTCCTTAGCAATTAAAAGGCTATTTATAACCAAGGCTATTTCCATGGTAAACTCATTCACAAGAACTCTCCAGGTCTCATGCTCCAATTTGTGGCTCTTCATTTGAGGTCTTTCTCACCTGCTGGTCCCTTAGCCAAGCTCAAACTCACTAGATGAGGAGAAATCTGTCCCTTCTCTAACGGGTTCTCATCGCCACCCTCCAGATTCAGTAGATTAGGACAGGGCCAAAAGCCCTGGTGAAAGAATGGCTGGTGTTGGCCCCATAGTAGTCAGCTTTCCTACATCAGGCTCAGGAGACTGCCAAAGATAGACTCACGAATCTGGGTTGAAATTCAGATTATAATACTTACTAAAGAAAATGAGGGTGTTGAACTAGATGATCTCTAAGGTCTCTTCTAGCTCCAAATGCTTGTCCAAAGAATTAAGAAAGAGAGAATGAGCCTCTTCAGGAGCTCTGCTTCTGGCTAAGGCTCAGGTACCACAACGGGAAGCTTTCTGGTTAATGCCGAGCATTCTTGGGCTGCCACAGAATAATTAGGGGATATTTTAGGAGGTACTGAAGCTTCAAATTGAATCGGAGGCTCAGAGAAAATGCCAAGTTACAAGGGAGTAATACAGGTTCTTCAATAACCCTTTTTGTTTCAACAGATAATGTTAGATTTTTTAAGAGTTAAAGCTGAACCCTTATGGGTGAGGAGTGGATCTTTTAGAGAGCATTATAAAAGATTCTCTCGTTCTGTCTCTATCTCTCTCTCCTAGTGTTTCTCTGTCTCTGTCTGTCTCTGTCTCTTTGTCTCTCTGTCTCTGTCTTTTTGTCTCTGGGTGTGTCTCTCTGGCTCTCTCTTTTCCCATATGCATGTTTGTATATATGCATATAGGCGCTTCAACGTTGGAGACTGCTGTCAGATCTAGCAAGAATATAACAAAGTTGAAGAATCATCCATCCTTTTCTTCTTGGATCAGATCTAATTTCTTCTTGCTGTCAGTAATATGAAACACCAATTTCCCTTCCTTTTAACATCAACATTTATTTGTATATTCACTTATCTCCTTCTCTTCAGCTCAAGAGAGGAAAGCCTCCTTTCTTTACATTTTTTGATCCCATAATCTCCAATTTTCTCCAGGTCCTTATTCCCACCAATCAAATGGTCTCTTTAATAGCTTCATTTCTCCCTTTAAACTGATCTCTTGTCTAGAAACCTTTTGAAGTCTCCTCTATTATAAATAATAAAACCCTTTATTTCAGCCTTAATATTCCTTTTGAACTACCAAAACACTTACCACCTTTTTCACTGCCAAATTCCTCCAAATGGTTTACATCTACCGCCTCTACTCCCTATCCCTTCACTCCTTAACCCCCTGAAATCTGGCTTCTGATACCATCAGTCACCTAAAACTGTTTTCTTAAAGGTCATCTATGACTTCCTAAACTTCAAACTATAAAACATTTCTCTCCCTTCCTCATCTTCCTTGGATTTTCTGCTATGTTCAATACTGACTACTTTTCAAGACACTAGTTCTTGTTTCTAACACTCTAGTCTTTTTTCTCTTTTCCTTTTATTAGTTCTTTTCCCTTTGATCTCTTTAATGTAAATATTGCCCTACAGAATCTTAAATAGTAATTCTTTTGCCCCAGGCAAGTAGTTGAGGATAAGGATGGGGGAAAGTTTTTAGGAGAAAGCTTAAAAATAAAAATATAAGGACCTATTTGGGAAGGGGGAGGGTGATAAAAGAGAGGGCATATTGTGGGAGGGAATAGTCCGTAACAAAACACTTTTGAAGATGGGCAAGGTGAAAGAAGATAGAATAAATGGGGGGAAACCCAGTTAGCTCTTAAAAGTGATTGTAAAAATAATTTTGAAGCAATTTTCTCTGTTAAGGTCTTATTTCTCAAGCAGAGGGAACTGAGTCGAATTTATAAAAAATAAGTCATTGCCCAATTGATAAATTATCCAAGTAAGATCTATGCCCAAAAAGCTATAAATTCATGCATATCCTTTGACCTAATGATACCACTATTGGCATGAATACCAAAAGAGATTTTAAAAGAGGAGGAAAGTGGAAAAGGACCTATATATGTACAAAAATATTTGTAGCAGCTCTCTTCTTAGGGCAAAGAATTGGAAATTGAGGGGTTGCCCATCAACTGGGAAATGACTGAATAAATTGTGGTGTATGATTGTCATAGAATATTTTTGTTTGGTGAGAAGTGATGAGCAGAATGCTCTTGGCAAAAAACAACCCCTCCCCCAAAACCTGGAAAGTCCTCCATGAATTCAAGCAAAATGAAATGTACCATATACAAAGTAATAGAAATCTTCTGGGATGACCAACTGTAGATGATTTTGCTAATCTCAGCAGTACAATGATCCACAACTATTCTGAAGGACTTATGATGAAGAACTCTATCCATTCCCAGAGAAAAAAACTGATTATGTGTCTGAATATAGATTGAATCATACTCATTCTCTTTCTTTTTTTTAGCTTTATTTTTCTTGAGGGTTTTTTTTTTTAATTAGGGTGAGAGATCTATGACTTTAATAGAAATATTTGCATAACTTCACATGTGATTTCTTAATGGGGGCTGGGAGTGATGGTAAGGTAGAGAATCTGGAACTCAAAAGTTTAAAAAAATAAATAAAATTGTTTTAAATGTAACTAGAAAAAAATATTAAATAAGATTTTTTTTAAAAATAAAGTCTTGTGAGGAGGAGAAAGAGGAGATATGGTCCCATGGCTCTGGAAATAGGGATACCAAATCTCATGGTCAGAAACACCATGGGGTCTTTCCTTAAGGAGTTTCAGTAAGAAAAGGGAGCAGGGAAGTGTAGTTGGGAAGGCTCTCACCAGGTACAGAAGCAAAAAGGAAGAAGCTGTGATCTAGTAGCTTCTTGTTTGGGGTAACTAACTTTTCTATCTGGGTATTAAATTCAAAGTTTTAACTTCTTGCTGAACCACAAGTGCTGCCCTCTAAATTTTGACACCTCGAGGCAGTCTCATTGCCCCACCTTAATTATAGTTAGCACTATTCTTCCAAGACTTAATCTTCAAGGTCTGTCCCATCCACCTCTTCACTCTATCCCTTAGCAAATTTATTCATCCCCTTATCTACACTTTTATGAGAATGATTCCCTCTGAGAAAATCCCCTAAACCATGGGTTGAAGACCTTACCAACTCAGGGAACCTGTCCCTTCATAAAACTGATGAAGAAGCATCCAGCTCTGGCCCAGGTCTTACTTTCATTATAATCTGAATCTACATAAATTCAACATTCTATATTAAGTACCATGCCCCTAATTTCTTGCTCCCTGACTTAGCTTAGTTCTCTAAGTTCGGAGCTCTGCCTTACACAGAACACTGAATTACACGCCCTTCCCTTTCTGTCTCTACCACTGAATCTGGGAGACTTGATTCCACCATCCACACATTCTTTCCTTTCTTTCCATGAGCCAAAATACTAACAAGAATTAATACATAATTTGAGGTATTTATAAGGGAGAATATATGAATTCATATATAATTCATAAGATTAAAGGTAATTGGAACAATGTATAAATGAAAACAACACTCTTACTCCATATAGTCTTCCTAGCTCAGTATTTAATCTTGAACTAAAAAATCGTGAGTCCTCACGCCCATAATTCTAAGTCTCACAAGAATTAAAATTAAAATGTCCTCCTTCTCTAGCATTTATCCTGCCAACATGAGCTTGCTATAGATCTGGGTCTTCAATTTATGATCCTCAGTAGATTCTCGTCTCTTACATTTTTGTACATTCCTATGTGGTCATTTCCTAATTCATTACTATTCTTCCTCCATCAAAAGAGAAAGAGGGTTAAAGATACTTTATAAAATAGATTCATCCTCAGAGTTTACAAAAGGGCCTCCTCCTCCTCCCCTATTTTTTTTCCAATTCAAGACATTCTTTACTAATCCTTTTCTGAATTCTAGTTCTTATTTCTGTTGATATTCACTTCTTTCAATTATGTCTAACTCTTTGTGATTCCATTTGGGGTTTTCTTGGAAAAGAGACTGGAGTGTTTTTTTTTCTTCTCCAGCTAATTTTACAGTTGAGGAAACTGAGGCAATTAGTATTAAGTGACTTGCTTAGGGTCATTCAGCTAATTAGTGTATTGGGCCAGATTTGAACTCAGGAAGATGAGTCTTCCTGGCTCCAGGACTGATACTCTATCCACTGGAACCAGTTAGCTATTTCTTCATGTTTTCATAGCACTTTGTTATGACATCACATTCTGCCTTACATTATTTGTTTCTACATCTTCTTTCCCCTACTAGATTGCAAGTTCCTCAAGATCAGGGACTCTGTAATTTTGTCCAGGAACCTTGAACATAGTAAACACTCAGTGTATGTTTTTTTAATTGAATGTCAATAATTTGATCAAAGAAACCATGTGTTCTGGGCAGATCACAGCCAATGCTAAATTATCATTAATTCAAAAACAATCACATGACCAGTGAGTGGCTTTTGGTTTTTCTTTAGAGATTCATCTATTTCAAATGATACACACACACACACACACACACACACACATATGTATATATACATGCCTATAGATATGTGATTTTCTTAAATTAGCTTTTTTTGTGACCCTTATTTGTTGAATAATATTACCCTTCCTTTCATCCATTTGCACCTGCTTTTCCAAAAGAGAAGACTGCAGTCAGTTCATGAAGTGATTATGAAAAAAAGCTTTAGCTGCAGAAAGCAATGACAAGAATGAAGAGGATTCTATGGGTGCTGGGGAAGACGTCTTCTGATAATGTCTCAGAAATTCTAGGTTCCCCAGCACCCATAGAATCCTCTTTATGAAGAATAGAAGGGGAAGGACATAAGTAGTAGGAGTTACAAACTCAAAAAATCTTAAATAACAAAACCAAAATCCTAACCCATGTTATGCTCAAAACCCAATGGATTACAAATCTCAACTTTGTTTTAGAGAAACAGAGAAGATTTCTTCTTTTACTGTCACTACAGCACCTGAAGAATTAATAATTTGTGATCTGTCATAGTGTCAATTTTAATTTAAAAATTTGCAAATGCATTTGTCTTTTCAGATTGAACATTATCTATTTCATTCTTTCTAGTTAATGTTAATGTTACTGGAAGCTAAAGTTCATCAGTCACATAAAAAGTATGATCCACTTTAAGAAAATTAGATTAAAAAAGAATCCAAATTTATAAAAAAAATTATTATTTGCAGGGGAGATCATTGTTTTTACTTTAAAAAATTTTACTAGAGGTTAAATTATATTGGCACATAAAAGTATCTGTTTACAAATTGTTTTCCTATTTACCCGAGATAGTTTGCTTTGTATATATTTGCTTTCATGTTGCTTCCCCCAATAAATTATAAACTCCTTGAAGGCAGTGACCTACCTTTTACCTCTTTTTGGGTCCCCCAGTACTTAGCATAGTACTTAACACAAACTAGGACACTAGACACTTAAAAATGTTTAGTTATTGATTGACTGAATTGGGAAAGAGCAAGAAATTTAAAGGTCAAGAGTTAGGAATTAACATGCATTACTGATTAATCAAAAAATAAAGCTACAGCATCCTTTATATTGTAGTTCAATTCAATGAGAAAATGAGAGCTAATTTAAATGAAAATTTTCAGAAAAGCAGCAATAGCTTAAAGCAAAGTACACTTCAATTTAACAAGCATAAAAGCACTTATCTGCAAGATGGTGCTAGGTGATGGAAATGAAAAGATTATAAAGAAAATTTCCTCCAAGAAATGCACATTCTAGTGGCATGTGGAGCATAAAATACATAGAAGAATAAGTAATGCAAACCAGTTTTAGGAGGGAGAGACTAACAACTGAAGGCATGTAACATTTTAGTGTACTTTGAAGGAAGCTAAAAAATCTTAGATAAAGTGAGAAGGAACACATAATAGCCATGGGAGAGCACTTGTATAAAGGCACCAAGGTGGAGGACAAAATGTCAGATATAGGGAATAGTTAGCAGCATAGTTTGAAGTACATGAAAGAAGTGAAATAAAATAAGTAGACAACCAGGTGGCACAGAGGATAGAGCACTTGGCTTGGAAGACCTGAGTTCAAATTTGATCTCAGATACTTACTAGCTGTGTGACCCTGTACAAATCACTTCATCCTGTTTGCCTCAGTTTCCTTATTTATAAAATGAGCTAAAGAAGGAAATGAAAAACCTCTCCAGTGTCTTTGCCAAGAAAACCTCAAATGAGGCCATAAAGAATCAGACTTGACTGAATAACACATGGAGGCTGTATAGCGATGGCTTTGAAATGGAAAATTAGTGTTTTGTATTTTATACTAGAGTCAACTGAGCTATTAAAGATTGCTGAGGAGAGGGGGAGACATGATCAGATTTGTGTCACAAGAATGTCAATTTGTTGGCTGTGTAGGGGACTGATTGGAGAGGGGAAATTGTAAATGCTTTCTGTAATCTGAGAAAGGAAAAATGTCTCCATAGATTTACAAAGTGTGAATGCACCTGACCACATTCTTTTTTTCTTTGAGTTACTAATTATCTTTAACTCAGTGGGCACAAAATGGGTCTTGACAAGTCATCCCATCCATTAACACGTTTCATGTCAGGCCAGAGAAGCAAATTCTGACACTCTTCTCACTCACATGTTTGGGATTCTACTATCCCTCCCTTAAGAAGGAGGGTAGAAATTCTTATTATAGCTAGAAAATTAGGAAATTCTTACCCATAGCTAACCTGTAAGCCTTCTGGTTTATAAAAGCAGTGAGCCATGTTTATGAAACACAGGTGCCTGGCAGTTTGATTAAACAATCTCTGGGATTTCATTGTCCTCACCCTGCAGCCAGATATACAAGATTCAACTTAATTAGGCTAAGTAGGCATCTGAGAACCTTCATACATTCAGTTGCAGCAGGGAGGCCAAGAAATGGCTTGTAACAAGCTAATTGGCTGTAGAATATTAAATCATTCCTTCCCCTTCCTCCAGTTACAGAAGCAACTTCCACTCAGCACATTTCCACCTGTCTCCTTTTATTCTCCTTAACATGAGAAATTCAAAAGTAAAATTCAGATAGAAAATGTTGCTAAAATACCATCAACTCTTAATTATCCACACCACACAGGCCAAAACCCCTAATTCCTTCCATTAACCCTCATTTGTCCTATGTCTTTCTCAGTACAGCTCAAAATCAAATGTCTTATTGTTGACTTATACTGAGCTCCCAATCCTCTAAAAACCTTAACTTTATTTTGACATGAGATGACACCTTTTCTATCTTATAGTAGGTCCTTATTACTTCATTCATGAATAACTGCAATGGCTACCTACCAATCTTTTTGTTTCCAGTATTCCTTCTCTAAGTCATTCAGCACACAACACTGGGATGTCATCTTGCTAAACTATTGCTTTCACTGTCATATACAACCTCTTCTCCCCTACTTCCCCCCCCCAAAAAAAATCAAGCACTATTAATTTACAAAGAAAGTCCCAAGTTCCATGTGTAGAATTCAAAGCTTTCTTCAACAAACTGTAAAGCTCATTTCCTATTAGTTATGACACTGGTTCCTCATTTCCAGGCTAAGCTTCTCTCCTATGGTCCCTCAAAGATACTCATTCCTGCTTTTGAGACATTTTTACATGATATTTCTGCCACTCTTAAAGAAAACTCTTGTTCAGCTTCCTGTAACCAAAATCTTCCCATAGTATAAGGCCCAACTCATATTCATCTCGGCCCCTGCAATCTGACTTTACTGATCACCCTAATTCACAGTGATGTCTCTTTTTCTGATTAGAATAACCTATTACCTATCCCATATTGCAAACAACCCTGTGTCTATTTCAAGTGTGTTTTCAGTCTCTGATAAGAATATAAGCTTCTTGAAGGCAGGGATGCTCTTGAAGGCAGGGATGCTACCAAAATTTTTCTCTCTCCTACAGAACTTAGCAGAAGATTGTACAGTGCTAGACACACAAATGGATCACATAGTGTCAGAAAGAACTCTGAATTTCAAATCTGCAATGTGACCTTCGACAAGCTAGCTAATATTTCTAAGCCTCAGTTTTCTCATCTATAAGATGAATGCCATGGACTAGATTATCTCAAAGGTCTTTTCCAACTTTTACATTGTATGGTTTAATAAAGTCATGTAAAATGGCAAAAAGCTGCTAAAAGCTAATAGTAGCCTTGAGGGAGAAATGAAGACACACACCTAAGTCAGAGGTTAGTGTGGGAGCAGGGAAGGCCATTCTCACTCACTTTGCATAGATGTGGGCAACAACCTGACCCATGAATCAGTCTATGAATCAAACTGGATTATAATGCACTCAGCTGGGAGCTAGGAAGCCAGGCTGACCCACTGCATTATTGGATGTTCTCTATCCATCCACTTAACATATGACACTACCTCTGTGATGTCATGCATACCAGTTAATGTGCTAGTGCCTCAGTTTCCCTCAATTCTTCATCTGTAAAGTGAGGGAATAAGAATAGTTAGTCCCTCCAACCTGAAATCCATGATTCCAAAGCACTTAATCCAACTCTCCCATTTTACAGATAAGAAGGCAGAGGCCCAGAAAAGTGATATGATTTGACTAAACTAGGATTTGACCACATATGTGACCACATTCCAGATAAGTACTCTTTCTTAGAGCACAGATCTCATTATGTCATTCCTTTCCTCAAAAAGTCTCAGTGGCTTCCTATTGCCTTTGGCATAAAATGTCAGCTCTTCCATTTAGCATTCAAAGTTCTTCCCAACCTGACTCCACTCTCTTTCTACATTAATCACCTTTTTTCGCCCTTAGGCACTCCGTGGTCCAGCCAAATCTGCTCAGTTCTCTTGATACCTTCCATCTTCTGTTGCTGTGCTGCTGGGCAGATGCCCACCACCCCTGGAATGTTGTACCTGCTCACCCTTAGCTCCCTTTAAGTTCATATCACTTCCTACCACACAGCTTTCTCCCTAAAGCCCTCAGTATCAGGGAAAGTGTTCCCTAACCCCAAATTCACTTTTATCTACTTTAATCTACATGCCTATTGTCTCTCCAGGGAAATGGAGGCAATTTGAAGTCTTGCTTTTTATGCCTACATCCAGCACATAATAGGATAGCAGATATTTAATAAATGTTTATTCATAGGAATATGGGGCAGTTATGTGGCACAGTGGATACAGTCTAGACGACTCATTTTCTGAGTTCAGATCCAGCCTAAGACATTAACTGTGTGACCCAAGGCAATCACTTAATTCCAAATGCCTCAGTTTCCTCAACTGTAAAATAAACTATAGAAAGGAATGGCAAACCATTCCAGTGCCTTTGCCAAGAAAACTCCAAAAGGAGTCACAACAAATTAAACAGGACTACAATGAATGAACAACAAAGCACATAGTAAGATAATAGGTATTTAATATCCGTGTGTTCATAGGACCATACATTTAGAACAGAAAAGGATCTTAGAGGTACATCAAGTTTGAGGCTCCTCATTTTAAAGATGAGAAAGTTTGGCTTAGGAAATTAAATGACCTATCTGAGGTTTCCAAATTAGTAAGTTTCTGAAGTGGGATTTGAGTCTTCCTGACTATAAGTCCAACCTTCTATCTTTGACCCATCCATTGAATTTCCGCTATATCACACTGACTAGACTAGCGAGACAGTTGAGAGATTTTCTAAGCCACAATCTCCAAATAAATACAAGAAGTTCCTATGAGGACATGTTCAATGTCTTTTACATTTGAAAAAAAAATATTAATGAGGTTTCTACTATTGTTGAAGAAATATCCACAACGAGTTTCAGACAAGAAGCTATCCTCCACATTGAGGCACTTTACAGGGGTGGAATAGAGATGGACAGACTTATCACCTTCTAGCTCCTAATGACATGAGGCCCCAGAGCTCAGTCCTCCACATAAAACAGCATCAGTTGGTTCCAGAGATGTCCAGACAATGCAAACTCTCTGGGGAGAGACTTGTCAGAGTTCTTAACTGAGAGATAGTTATTCCCATTAAGCAATGAAGGTTAAAAATGCAAAAGCATCTTTAGTATTTCATCTAGACCTAAAGACTTAAGTATTTTTATGGTATCCAGGGATTTCTTTATGTACATTGTGGAGGAATTGGGATTCCTTCTCCTGGCTGTTTTGTTTGACTGTTATTCTCCTTGGTGGAGAAGCCAAAGAGAGCAATCATCCCACAAAGAGCCCATTGAAGCTTTACCACAATGATTCTAAGGAAAGCTCCAGAGCTAATGGCTTAACCAGGAGAAAAGAAGGGGAAAAAAGCTGCTGCAAGAATAATAAAGTTGGTCCTGGCTTGCACAGCACCAGCACAGCGCTCCCAGTCTACAGTACACACTTAATAAATGTGAGCTGATTCAACTGAATGTTACTAAGGGCTTAGAGGTGTTTGGGAGTCTGGTTGGGGAGGAAAAATGTGTACGAGGGAGAGGGTCCTAACTAGCTTCACCTACAGAGCCAGGCTTGATGTAAGAGACTGAACAGACAGCCCAGCTCTAGACGTTCTTCTTCGGCTGGCTGAGAATAGCATCCAAGGACTGACAAGGCAGAATAGTCTCTTTCATAAGAACCGCTGATGCAAATGTTAAGACAGACAGGAGATTTCCTCATTTCCACCAACACTTCCCACACCTTCCTGCCTATGCCCCCTTGTTCATGCTATTCTCGCCGTATCCATTCTCTTACCATCAGCACTTGCTGCAGCTTCTCAGCTCCTCCTGTTGGTATCCTCCCCAGCCTTTCAGGAGCACTGCCAATGCTCTTCCTCTCTGAAACCTCCCAGACTCCCATAGAAGCAGCAACTCTCCCTTCCTGATCTCATGGCATTTTATAATTCTCTTATATACTTCTATTCTGCAGGACTAGTTTGTGACAATTCTCCAATGGAGTCTCAACAGCAAGAAGTTTATTGCTCACTTGTATCTGACTCTGTGATACCTTGTGGGCATTTCTTGACAAAGATACTAGAGCGATTTGTCATTTCCTTTTCCAAGTCATTTTATAGATGAGGAAACTGAGGCAAACAGGTAAAGAGTCAAACAGCTAGGAAGTGTCTAGAGCTGGATTTGAACTCAGGAAGATGAAGGCAGACATAGTGTTATGTATAGACTATGGTACCACTTAGATTCTCTTTATTCATCTGGTTCTCTATTTCTTTCTCTCTCTCTCTCTCTCTCTCTCTCACACACACACACACACACACACACACACACACACACACACACACACACACACATATATATATACATAATTCCACAATGTGGAGGAGGTAGGATACTGGGATTCTTTTCTTTTTCTTTTTTCTTTTCTTTTCTTTTCTTTTTTTTTTTTTTTTTTTTTTTTTTTTTTTTTTTTTTTTTTTTTTTGACTTATTCTCCCTGGCGGAGAAGCCAAAGAGAGCAATCAACCCACAAAAAAGAGGCTATTGAAGCTTTACCACAATAATTCTAAGGAAAATTCCAGAGCTAATGGTTTGGCCAGAAGAAAAGAAAAAACTACTGTAAGAATAATAAAGTAATGATAATAAAATAATAAAGAATGAAGAATAATAAATAATAACAAACTCTCCCAAAATGCATGCATGACAGATTTTTCAGTTAAATCTGCATTATTAACATTCTCTCCATCATTTTCTTAAGTCAAGAGAATCAATAATTCAAGTCTGAGTTTAGCATTTGCTAATTGCTGAGGTGCAAATACTCACACTGAAAATGTAACTATAAGCTCCTGAGAGCCAGTATGAGCAGGCTCCAGTACTCCCCTGAATTATTCTCTAATGGAGTATGTCTTGAGGACAAGAACTTCTTCACCCTTGTGCTCCACACAGTGATGTGCACATGGTAAGTGCTTCATGAAGAATGAATGATAAATGAATGAATAAGTGAATGAATTAATGAATTTTCCTATAAGCCAATCAATTAAGTAGTCTGTTTTTCGGATCCTCCATTATTATTCACTTTGAAACAACATCCTCTCTCTCTCTATCCCTATCGGATTTCCTTCTGCTTTGTTCTTAGTTCCTTCCCTCCCATATATGGGATTTCCAAGCTCAGCCCTTCAACTCACCATGGAGTTCATAGCAAAGTGATTGTGCTGAGTCTGTAGGTCCAAGGCATGTTGGTAGCTGACTCCAATCTCCGTATGACTCTGGAGGAATAATTCTTTGTTATGGCTGATCCAGTCGAACATCTGCAAAGAACAAGAAAGAAGCAGGACTGTAAGAGTCAAAGGTCTATTCAGACACAACTGCAGACTATTAGGGCCAAAATGAAAAATTCCAAAAGCTACAACCAGAGCCTCTAAAAGAAACCTGGGCATCAACCACCTGTCTGAGGGCCAAGCAGGCCTGCATTCCTGGAAGCCAAAGAGCTTGAAGATTTTGTGTTTCATTAACTTGCAGATGGTTCATTTAATGTCTCCATGCCCCAAACTTGCATCTATTCACTATTCTTCCATGATTATCACCAAAAGTCTAGGTTAAGAACAGAATTACAATCTGTAAAGTGCTTTTTTTTTTCCCAAACATCTACTCAGTATCTTATTTGTTCCTAAGAACTATCAGGGGTGATATTGAGAGTTGACAGCTAAGGAAAATAAGACTCAGAAGATTGTTTTACCTAAGATTATATGGATTAGGAACAGTAAGGACCTTAGAGGTCATCTAGATTTTTGGTGTCAAGTTCAAATAGCAGTAGGGCTCCTAAAATGTATGTGAGGATCCCTGTTGTATATTGACTTAGAAACATAGATAATACTAGTATTATCTATGTTTTATTGTATTTTATTATAATTTTACCTTATAGTATTTTTACTATTTTATACATTTATTGTATTTTCTGGTATTATATATTTACTTAAATATTTCCCAATTGCATTTTAATCTGGTCCAGGCAGCACTTGGGAGTAGACTGTAACTATGGGTTTGATACTGTCAATCTAGTCTAACCACATCATTTTACAAAGGAGGCAAGTCAGTTCCAGAACAGTAACTTAGCTTAAAGTTGCCCAGATGTTAAGGAGTAGACCTACGATTTGAATCCAGAACCTCTATTTCCAAATCCATCACTTTTCCTTTCACCTAGGACAAAGTCATTAGTTTCCCAAGGTCCTAGTTCTATCTTCTGTGGCTCCTGAGAGATCCTGCATGTCCTTCTGTCCAGGAGATCTTAATTATTCTAACATATATTATAATCACGTCCTTATAAGACTCTCCCCACTTTTGATAAATTGAAATGTCTCTGAAGGCAGCAAATATGATTTTTATTTTTACCCCAGTGGAGTGATGCATACATAGTTGACAGATTTTTTTTAAATTAATTTGAAGCAAAGTATTAGTTTACTCAAAGTCTCCTGCCTTCCAGTTTCCTAGTATTTCTAACAGAGTATTGTACAGAAAGAACTGAGATAACTATCTAGTAAAATGGGTATAGGGCCAAACCCCAAATCAGGAAAACTTAAGTTCCTGAATTCAGATCCAACCTCAGACACTTACTGGCTGTGTGTTCCTGGGCAAGTCACTTAACCCTATTTGCCTCAGTTTCCTCATCTGTAAAATGATCTGGAGAAGGAAATGGCAAATTATTCCAGTGTCTTTGCAAAGAAAACTCTAAAGGAATCATGAAGAGTTGGATATGGACAAAAATATGACTGAATGACAATAATAGCAATAATGAAGGAAAACAAAGAAATATAAACTCTATTTTCAGAGTTTATATCTAAGCTGGATACTATAACTTAAGTCACAAGTTGGAGAGACTATGCAAGCCAAAATGTAGAGAAAGGATTTTCTCTATATCATACCATTAGATTGTAAAGGTCTTTGAAGGCAGGGATTATCTTTTGTCTTTCTTTGTTTCCCCTACACTTAGCACAGTGCCAAGCACATATTAGGTATTTAGTATGCATTGACTAAATGACAAGTTGTCATTCAACTTGAAACTCTAGAATGAGGAGGGTAAATTGCTATCACCCAAAGCAGCTCTTGGGATAGCTTGAACTATTAGAACATTCCCTTTCTTTTGAGTCCCCATTTGCCTCTTTGCCTCTTCTGTCTATGGCTCCTAGCTGTATCCTCTGTGATTCCTGGAGATCTCACATGACTTTCTGCTTAGGAGATTTTAATTATTCCAGTATATTTTATAATCATTTGCTTGCAAGACTCTCCCCTTTTGATAAATAGAAAAGTCTTTGAAGGTAATGACTATTTTTTTATTGTTATATCCTCAGGAGAATGTCCTATACATAGTGGATAATTAAAATACATTTTTAAAATTAGTTTGAAGCAAAGTATTAATAAAAACATTATGGCATAATGTACACATAGATGACTTGGGGAATAGAAAGAACTGAGTTCCTATCATCAGTCTTCAAGATCCAAGAAATCTTGGTACTTACATCACCTTTTGTAACACACGTTTTCTACTTCTCTGATTAGGTGATGGAGCCACAAGATCCAAAAGCTCCATTTAAGGAGGGGTTCAAGCTTTTCATTTTCCACCAGACTTAGTTATACTCCCTTGAACTTCATTGTTGGGACTGATTTCACCATCATTTTCCTTTTCAGTCTCCTCTTTCTTCCCTCCCTCTTTCAACTTCCTTTTGGGAGTTTTCTTTCCCCATTAGATTGTAAACTCCTTGAGGACAGGAGCTATCTTTTTTGGTGGTATTTATATCCCTACTGATTAACATAATGTCTGATAAACAAAAATTAATTGTTTACTGACTGATTGATTATTCTGCCTCTCACATCTAAGATCCCAAAAGTTTTCACACAATTATCAGAAGTTAAAACTGCACTAAGATTTCTGGGACAGGCTATATAAGGATTATGAGACCCCAGACTAATCACTTTTAATCTCTCAAAACAACTCTATAAGACTATAAGCCACAAATGAATTTTTGATCTGTATCATGAAGGGGACTTTTATACCAGGAATTCTCCTTCATGATAAAACATGAATATGTTCCACAAAAAGAGTAAAGTATCATATAATTCAGTCAGATTTCCTTTGTGTATAGCTTTGTCAAATTTTATGTTAGACTTGTTATTATGCTACCTGTTCTGCTAAACTATATAAAAAAGTTGAAACTGGATCTTTATTTAGATCCAATGTTATTCAGACAGTTTCTCAAGTTGCATGTAGTTCCTTTTACATGCAACCTGCAGTTTCCCAAGTCTTCTAATTTGTATACTTTTTATTATTCTATTAATCAGATTATTATTTTACACTAGACTCTCTGAGGAGCATATTATAATTATGTGACTGCTATGCTTAATGGGTTTTGCAAAAATGCATCCAGCCACACGACTCTGAATAGTATTGATTTAATTTATCCAAAGGTAAACAATCAAAATAATTACATCTCTTTTCTCAGAGAAAGTGTAAGCCAATAAGTTTACAGAAAGAAGTAAGCTTTGATGTAGGCTGGTGCTTAGAAGTTCGGGAGGAGACAAAAGCCATTGTCAAAATGGATAGTAGAAGAGAAAGAAGCTGAAAAATATGGGGCTGAATGGAAATACTTTTCCCCTCATGGAGGGTTTCTTAGCTCCCAAAGTCTTACTAAGACACCAAAAGGTGGCAGTTTAAAACTATTAATGCTGTAGCCAAATAAACAATAAAACAATGAAGGTTTGATATGTCCACTTATAGAATCATAAGATCATAGATTTGAAGTTAGAAGAGACTTTAGAGGCCATGAATCCAAACAACTTTTTTACAGAAGAGGAAACTGAGATACAGAGAAGTTATTTGATGTGATCGGGACTACACAGTTGGTGTCTCAGACAAGATTTGAATGTAGGCCTTCCTGTCTCCAAATCCAACATCCTATTTACTCTTCCATGTTGTGTGTTCTCCAAAAATCATCCTTTCAAAGGCCTTGTACTAGCTTTAGATTCCAACCCCATCATTCATTCATTCATTCCACAAACTTCTATCATATCTCTCCAGTGTGGAAGGCTTTGTGTTAAGGGAGAGATCTATGAGGGAGACCTGGGCCCTGTGATCAGAGAGCTTATGGTCTGTCTGAGAGAAGGACCATGAAAATAACTGTGGTAGAAAGTGGAATGAGATGGGTGCTACAAGAGAGGCACAAAGGATTATAGAAACGCAAAAGTCCACCAGAAGAGTAGGTAAATTTAGATTTAGATTAAAAAAAAAGACTCATAAAACATAAGGCATTTGTGCTGAAGCTAGACAGATAGATAGGATTTGGGTAGGTAGACAAGTGGTGGAAGGCATTCTGGACAGAGGCATATCTAGTCTTTGGGAGGTAGTAGGGATTAGTGGAAAGAACACTAAATTTGGAGTTAAAAGGCTGTGGTTTGAATCCTGTTTTTGGACATTTCCCATCTTTGTAGCCTTGAGTAATTGAGTAAAGAATAAGGTAACTGGGTTTTCCTTTCCTCATCTGTAAAATGAAACACTGAATTTGATGATTTCTAAATTGTTATCCAGCTCTAAATCTATGATCTTATGAATATCTGGATGACTGTTGTTGAGAAGAAGGAATACATAGCCTAATTTTCGAGGCCAGAAAAAGTAACAAGGAAGCAGATATGAGTTCATAATAATAGAACTTTTTAATGATTAGACACTTTCATCACTGGAAGACATGACCAGACATAGTTATCATCAAAGGACCTCAGAAGTCACACTTATACAGTTGAAGAGAAGACTGGGGCCCAAAGAAGGTAGATGATGGATCCAAGTAGTAAATAGCAGGGTTAGATTTGGAACTCAAGTTCTATGATTACCAATCCATACTTCTTCCCCCATCCCACTTTGCTTTTCTGGTCATTAAAAATGTTTGAGGAGAGCTGGATGATTTTGATAAAGGGATTCCAACATAGGAAGGTTAGTATGGGAATATATGAAAAGTTTCCCTCCAACCCTGAGATCCCATATTCCTATGTTCCAGATTTTATTGGTTTTCCAATTTCTCAAGCCTCTGGACCTAGCCTTATTTGGTGATTAGACATTTAAAAGTCTTTATTGATCAGGAAACTTCATTCCCATTTCATAGCTCATTAGAGAAAGTTGATTTAGATGTGTGATGTCTACTATTTATTCCATATCCCATCACCCCATTTCTGTTTGAGAAAGGACATCACAGGAAGTATTTACTGATTTACTTTTAAAAAAAGCTTATGGATCACTCATTACAATCTTTTTCTTCTAAGAGGAAAGGTAAATGAAACCCTCAGTTGAAAAGGACATCTCTCTGTGACAACTAGAATTCCCTTTAAACACAAAACCTACACAATGGGTAATGGCTCCTGACTGACAGCTATGACAAAGTTATACCACGGTCCAGATTTACCAAAGTCAGAATTGTACAAGACATAATCGTCATTTGATCTTAAAATATTATAACAAGCAGCCTGAAATAGGGGATAGACAAGTGGCCTTGGACTCAAGAAAATCTCTCCTTGGATCCTATCACTGATCTCTGTTGGCTATGTGTGATGGACTACAAAATTGCAGAGAAGGTCCTGGACTGTATTAGTAGTGGTGGTGGTTTTCTCACCTAACCATTCACTTTCCTAACCAACTTTCCTAACAAAATCAAGATATTCCATCAAAAATGCCTTTTTTATAGCTCTTTTGTGGTGGCAAACAATTGGAAATTGAAGGCACGTCCATCAATAGGGGAATGGATGAAAACGTTGTGGTATGTGACTAATGTAATACTAAGAAATGATGAGCAGGATGGTATTTGAAAAAAAACCTGGAAAGACCTATATTAGCTGATGCAAAGTGAAGTGAGCAGAGCCAGAAGAACACTGTATATACTAATTGGACTATTACATGAAGATCAACTATGAATAATATTCTCAATAATACCATGATTGAAGATAATTCCAAACCCATATTGAAAAATGTTCTCCATCTACAGAAAAAGAACTGATGAACTCTGAGAGCAGATGGAGCATACTTTCTTCACTTTGTTTTTCTTGGGATGTGTGTGTGTGTGTGTGTGTGTGTGTGTGTGTGTGTGTGTGTGTGTGTTTCTTTTGCAACATGGCTAATATGGAAAAATGTCTTGCATGACTTCACATATATAATTGATATCATATTGCTTGCATTCTCAAGGAGTGGGGGAGGGAAGGAGAGAGTTTTAGAACTCAAAATTTTAAAAATAAATGTTAAAAATTTTGTAATGTAATGGAAAAATATTTAACATGATAAACAAAAAAAAATCCTTAAAAATTAAAGAAAATGCATTTCTAGACTAGAGCTTCTTCCTCTTTTCTGTGAGTTTATGGATCTCTTAGGCAGTCTGGCAAAGTCTTGGACCCTTTCTCTCAGAAGAATGTTTTCAAATACATAAAATAAAATACACACCATTCCAAAGGAAATCAATTCCACTGAAATATAGCTATAAGATAAAAAAATGTTCAGGTTTTTGCAAGTTTCTCAGACTTTGATCTAAAACTTCTCTTTCACTAAAATGCCCTCCAAAAAGCTTAAACAAACCTTTGCCCCAGATCAAACAGCAGATTAGTTATATGTAAAATGACTAGATTTTGAAACAATATTAGAATAATTAAACCCATTGTCACTGGCTCCCCCTGAACAAGGAGAGCAAAAACAGGATGGTACCTGAATCAGACTGGGAAGCAGTCTGCCAGGGGAGGAAGCAGAGAGTAGAACAATTCATTTCAATAAATGACCTTCAAGCAACTACTATGTGCAGAGGCTTAAGCTGAGTCCTGGACACTGTCCTAGAACCGAGGTGAGGCTAGAACCAGATGAAAATGTAACTGGAAATTATTTAACAAAACAAAAATCACTGATAATGTCAGATTAAACACTAGGTCCAGATGGCAGCAGCAGGGTTCTGTAGTTTAGTGGATAAGGGCCAGAATTCAATAAATTGAAGTGAGTAGAGATAGCTGAGTGCCAGGTATAGGCAATATTTTCAAAAAGTTTATAAATTAAAGAAAGGAGAAAACTGGAACAGAGAAGACTTTATCTTAACGTAACAAGGATAACTCTAGGGCTCAGCATGCACAGTCTGACTGCATGAAGATTTACCCGGGGCCCCAACTCAGGGTGGAATTGAGGGACCTACACTTTGGGATGTTGTAACCATTCCTCATTAGTCCATGTTACTTAGAGTTATGTAATGGAAGATTTCTGGCTGAGCCAGGAAGAATTAGAACAACTTCCACAGGTTATAAAAGGAATGAGTTTCAGCCTAGATTCAACAGGTTATTAAAAGTATGAGGACAAACATCCTATCACTTCTTTCTGTGTCCTTACTCATTTGGAACAAAATAAGGGCAAAGGGATAAAGGAAGACATTTCTCTCCCATTCCCCAGAAACATGTACATAAATAGGTATGTTTAAGACACCTACAGAATAGAGAGAAGATTGTTATTCTTTGCCTTTTGTTCTCAAAGAGACCCATGATGTTGAGGGGGTGATCCCATGGCAGGCAAGTGAACTGGATTTAAATGAGGGGGGGGGGCTGTGAGAGTTCTCCTGCCTCACTTTTCCTTCCAGAGCCAACTAGATCCAATGGCCAGATATAGTTCAGAACGACTGGAGATGGCCCTGGATGCCATGGGAGACCTTGGCTTAAATGGAAGGTAATCTTAGAAGGAAAGGCAGTTGCAGCTTGGGAAGTAGGATGGGAATTAAAAAACATCTCCTCCAGAAGATGGTTTTCAAGATGAATCTTTTCCTCTTCAACATATTTCTATTTATTTCATTAAATATTTGTTTAAAAAATTAAATTATTAAGAAAAATTGAGTTACAAATTCTCTCCTTCCTTTCCCTCTCCTTCCCCTTCCTTGAGGAGGCAAGCAATTTGATATTGATTATAAATGCAAAGTCATGCAAAATATATTTTCATATTCACAATGTTACAAAAGAAAACAGACCAAATTTTTTTAAAAGTTTGCTTCCATCTGCATTCATATTCCATTAGTTCTTCTCTGGAAGTGGATATAGGTTAGCTAGGTAACTCAATGGATAAAATGTGGGACCTGAAATTAGGAAGACTCTTCTTTCTGAATTTAAATTCAGCCTTAGACACATATTAGCTGTGTGACCCTAGGCAAGTCACTTAATCCTATTTACTTCAATTTCCTCATTATAAAATGAGAAAGAGAAGAAAATGATAAACCATTCCATTATCTTTGTCAAGAAAACTTCAAATGGGGTCATACATTTTCCCATTATGGGTTGTTCAGAACTGTCTTGGATAATTATATTGATGAGAATAGATAAGTCCTTCATTGATCATCATATAATATTGCTATTACTGTATACAAAAGGTATATCTTGAGGAAAGCCAGATATTCTGTAAAAAAATGGGTGAGGAGCAAGAGCATGCTAGACCTAGCAGACAATAAGTGCAAAGGCTAGGAGACAATGTTGTCTATGATGTTGTTAAATGCCACGGTCTCCCACTGCCTCCAGGGTCATCTCCAGTCATCCTGATCTCTATCTGGCCACTGGACCCAAATGGCTCTGGAGGAGAAAATGAGGCAGGTGACCTTGCACAGCCCTCCCTCACTTAAATCCAATTGACTTGCATGTCCTGATATTACCTCCCTGATGTCATGTTCTCTTCCAGAACCAAGGACAAACAACAACCACCTCTGTCTACATAAGCAGTGAGTTGTAGCTGAATCATAGAATTCTTGGAAGAGAAAACATTTGTAAGACTTGAAAAATAGGCAGGGTACAATATGAGAGAGGAGGAAAGTGAGGGTGTTCTGCAGAAGGGACAAAGTTAGACTTGCTGTTTAGGGACTAAATAACAAATTCTAGGATGCTTAAGGATTTTAAGTTCAGGATTCTCAGCCTGAACTGAGAGCTAGAAGCAGAGTAGGATTGGAAAGAGATTTCTCAGATAGTCAAGGATGAAAAATCTTTGGGTCAGAAATAGATGGACTTAGCTGACTGGACAATAGCATCCATAACTGAGGGGGCAGAGTTGGAATTTGAACCTTGACCTTCTGGCTCCAAATCTAATTCTATTATCTAAACATTTGCTGTAATAAAAATTAAGGTTAGCATACTTAATTCAATTTAAAACACATTTTAAAGTATTCACACTACATGCCAGGCAATATGACAGACCCAAGGCAGAAAAATAAAAATAGGATATTTTCAAACTTTCAAGGAGATTATATTCTACTGGGGTCACTGAACACACACAGACCTTCAAGGGAGATATATCTGCCAAAAGCACTCATTTTCTGATCTCAAAATGTACTATCAAATGCTTTAAGGCTCTCCTGATCAAGCCATCATAAAAGTATGATAGCAATAGCAACCTGAGGCATCAAGAAATGCCCTGTGTAGGAAATGATTCCTTTGCTGAGCTCTAAATGGAACATATTTCAAAACTTGTAGTAAGAAGCAAGAATGTTCTGAAATCAAAGTCAGAGTTTAAAAAAATTAAAACTATTATATTCTAGGCACTGTATTAAGTGCTGAAGATATTAAGAAAGGAATAAGATAGTTCCCATCCTCAAGGAGTAATCTCACAGAGGAATACAACATATAAAAAGAAATTGGAAAGGGGAGAGAAAGTGCCCAGCTCAAGAATCATAGGAAGTCCTGCAAGGAGGAAGTCTTTCCAATATCTATCCTCTATCCTCTCCAATCAGAGCCAATGAGGAGCCTCAGAATCAGAAGGTGTTGAAGATATGTGTGTTTCAAAAATGATTTAATCTTCACAATGATGAGTTTCTTGAAACCATAAAATTCAGGAGTTGATTTGGTGGGAAATGATGGCATGAATTGCCTGGGTGCCTTCCTCAAACAGAGGATCTAAGAGAAGCTCTCAGCTGTTCACCAGCGGAGAGAGGGAGGAACCCCATGGACAGGGAGACTAACATGAAGAATAGCCTATGGAAATCATGGAGTTATGGAAAAGATCTTGTTTGGATTGTGAAGTATGGGATTAATATCAAATAAGTCAGAAAACATGTAGGTTAGAGCTACATTTATAAAGGTTATAATAAATAACCTATAAAGGAAATATGAACTATTGATTAAGATATGATCAGGTCTATGCTTTAGTTGGGTGGAAAATGGAAAGAGAAAAAAATTGAAAGTAGGCTGTCAATAAAGATAAATATGAATATGTATAGAATAATCACACACAGCTATTTGTGTTGAGTGGAAGCTATCAAGGGGAGGGGAGAAAAAAAGTTTACATGATAATTTTGTACATTTGAAAGGAATAGCAAATTGTGCATTGTAAATTTTCAGTTTCATATGCAATCATATGTTATTGTACTACATTATAGAAATAGTTATTTTATAAATTAAAATAAAAATTTTAAAAATAAAGAGGTTATTCTAAAAGTACAAGTGAAATACACACCTATTTGTGTTGAATGGAAGCTTTCAAGGGGAGGAGAGAAAAATTTACATGACAATTTTGTATATTTGAAAAGAATAACAGGTTGTGCACTGTAGATTTGCAGTTTCACTTGTAATCATTTGTTTTTATATTATATTATAAAAATGTTTGTGTTATTCTATAAATTAAAATAAAATTCAAAAATAAAAATGTTATTCTAAAAATTAAAAAAAAATCTAATTCTATTTCCATGAGACCATGTTGTCTCAACATTACAAGGATATCTTGATTTCCTTAATAGCAAAAGTGAGAGATAGGCCTAAATAATCTCTAAAGTCCCTTTCCACTCAAAAAGTGATAATTCTATGACCACTCTCTTGAGCTAGCCTAATTACAGCTTCAGTCTACTCAATTATATGCACCTGAAATCTCCTGCTTGCATTTAGGCATTTAGTTGTAGGTTTTGGTCATTTGGCTTTCGTTACACTATACATACCTGACATGAAGTTACCTTACTCTTGAAGTAGGAATACAGGACACAAAGAGAAGGACTAAGTTTTTGAGCACTCGGGATTCAGTTAGACCATAAAAGCATATGAAGGGGAATAATGTGAGAATCATTTGGAAAGATCAGTTGACCCTACACTGTGAAGGGCTTTAAATGTAAGATGGAAAAATGTATCTTTTACTCTAGAAGCAATAGGGAGTTATTAAAGTTTCATAAGCAAAAACTGAAGGAGAGTCAAGGAATATTCATTGATCTTTACCCACAAATCTGAACGATGCAGCCTAGGCATTTGGGAATATTCTGAACAACTTTTCCAACATTTGAACTAAGAGAACTTCTGAATCTAGAGATAATAAACTACACTAACAAGAGCTGGTTGGGGTTACATTAAAAGTTGAAATAATGAACTATTCATGATAAGTTTGGGGAAGTAGCCATCGTGGAGTGATGATCATACATTGGTTTGGATAAGTGAGCTTCTCATCCTGCAGCATACCCATAGCTACTTTCTCATACACAATCTGGTGAGACTTAAAAATAAACCAATCAAACAAACAAGGAATTCTGAGCATATTGTGGGCATACTCTATAAAAACTGTGAAGACTCTCAGTCTTCTTCTTCCAAGATTAGTTTTACTTAGAAGAGACAGCATATTGGTGAATGACAACTCAGAGGTGGGAGAAATTCAAGAAATGATAACCTTAGGGACTGCATTCACCATAATCTAAATTGAAAACAACTTGAAAATAAAATATATGACCAATTTAGCCATATTAAAATTATACAAAAATAATATCTAAGAATAGCTGTGACAATATAGTATAGTTTTACAAGGACAGAGTTGGAAGTCAGAGGTCCTAGACTCCAGTCCTAACTTTGCCCCTAACTAACTGAATGATCTTTGAAAAATCCCTTAACCTTTCTAGACCTCAGTTTCCTTATTATCAAAATTAAGAGATTGGACTAGATCATGCTTCAAACATTTCATGATGTCATTATGTGAGTGTGGTTCTTAGAGAATACCCTTGCATGGATGTGACCTAAAGAGAAGGAGAACTTCAACTTTTTGCTGCCACTTCAAACTCTTTGAGCTGGCTAGGCTGTCTTTTTCTTCTTGGCATAAGCATGAATCTGTAGTCAGAGCGGAAAATAATTTGATGCAGCTGTGGGCTCCACAAAATGTAATACAAGTAAAAAAAAATTCCTTGGAGACCAAAGTTCATGTCCAAACAGCAAAACTTTATCTTTTTGTTTGGAATCCAACATAGTTTGGTCTCATTAAAGAGATCAATGTTAAAATGCAAGAGTTGGGGGAGAGCTGTTTTTCTTGCTTTGTTTTTAAACAATTTGTCTATTTGGGGGAGAGAAAAAAAAACTGGCTAAAATCCACTACAAATGAACATGAAGTCTGGTGTTATGATCCATTTGTAAAAGGAATTGACTTAGATGTAAATGAAAGAAACAAACAGAAGCCCCTGGTGTTTGTCCTTCAAAGGCAGAGGAATCAGAATCTCTTTTTAATGAAGCCCCAAACTTTGTCATAAAACAAAAATCTTACAGAAGGTCCTACTTCTGTGGAGCTTTTTTTTTTGGTCTCTTCCCCCAACTTTTCAGGAAAGTTGACTGAATATTTGAACTTTCAAAGAAAGTACCTCAATCAGTTCTCTAAATCCAGAAGTTCTATCAGTTCAAATATTGAAAAAGTTGTTCAGAACGCTCTCAGATGATTATGTTGCATAGTTCAAATTAGTAGGCAAAGATCAGTGAACATTCATTGACTCTCCTTCTCCAGTCTGTACTCATGAAGTTTCAATAACTCCCTATTGCCTCAGGATAAAAGACAAAACTTTTCTGTTTTGCATTCAAAGTCCTTCACTATCTAAGGCTAACTGATCTTCCTAGATGGTTCTTCCATTGCTCTCTTTCATGTGCTCTACATTCTAGTCAAATTGGTTTACCTGTTCATTCCCTTTCCCCTACATCCCATATCTCATCTCTCACTTCTACGCCTTTGGATAGTTATCTTTCCTCTCACCCCAGCCTATAATGTAACCTGCTCTCAGAGCCATCACTGCCTTCTGATGTTCAGAATCTGGCTTCAAATCTAACCCTGACAATTAATAGCTGTGCCATCATGCACAAGACACAATTTCTGAGAGATTTTTACTATATGTCCTCTGAGATCCCTTCTTATTTAAATCTATGGCATTATGACTGCTCAGTTCTTTTAAAAGCCCAGTTTGAGCATCTCCTCTGATAAACCATTCTTCACCCTTTTTTTGTTACTGATGTCTTTCCTGAGATTACTATATGTATTTCATCTTAACTGTACACATATTGCTTCCCCTTACTAGATTTTAAGCTCCCTGAGGATAAGTATTATTTCATTTCTCTTTTTATCCCCAGTGTTTAGCAGTGTCTCTCTTTGTCTGTCTTTGTGTATGTGTCTGTGTCTGTCTGTGTCTGTCTCTCTCTTAGCCCCAGCTATAAAAGAACATCATTTGTACTTCCTATTTCATGGGATTGTTGGAAAATGCCTTATAAACCTTAAAATAGTATAAAATGTAAAATTAACATTTTTAAAGTTTATTTATTTTTTTTGCTAAGCAGATTTATGAGATGTTATTTATCCTATGCTGTACCCAAAATCCTGCAATAAAAATCCAGGTTGGAGACACAAAAAATATGGAGATATGAGATCAAAAGTTTCTATGCAGTAGGAAGTTATAAGTAGCATTATCCTACTCCAAAATCACTGGTCAATCCCATATGAAATCCATATGCACACATATTCCACATAACGTTATACAACATTTCCAATATATGAAGACACAGATTTCTAATATATACAGACAATCATCACACTAACTAGCAAAGTGGGTAGACAAACAACTGGCCGTGGAATTAGGAAGACTGATTTAAAAATGTGCCTCCCAGCTGTGTGACTCTGGGCAAGCCATGTAATCTCTGGATCAGTTTCTTCATTTGTTAATAAGGGAATAATAGTAGTACTCATCTCACAAAGGTTATAGTTAAAATAGAATGAGATAACATAAAGTGCTAACAAGTTTTAAAGATTGCATATATACTATAAATATCTAAAGCTAACATATGTATATTAGCATATTTTTATATTTATATATATATAAAATATCTACAAGTATTCTACAAGTATCTAAGGCTACCTAACATAGCAAACATCATTATTTTTATAAAATCTTTCCTTTTCCCCTCTCCTCTTATCCAGAGTGCACACAATGCATTCAAACCCAGAGATTTCTCCACACTGACCTATCCAACCTTATGAAATAGAAAAGTTTCTATTTCTATAACACTTTAAAGTTTATAAAGAATTTTTAATACAACAATCCTCTAAGAAAGGTAGGATGGTATGATTATTATTGCCTCCATTTTAAGGTGAAGAACTGAGGATACATAGTCAGGTATTCAGATTCCACATCCAACATTTTTTTTCTGCTACACTATATTGACTGCCCAAGAGAATAGACAGGAAATGTTTTCAGACTTCAAAAAAGAGATAAAGATAGTAACTTGACTGTAGTTACACAACTAGGAAGAATCAGAACTTGGATTCAGATCTTTTGCCTATTTTCAGTGTACTTTCTATTACTAGAGCATTGCCAAAAGAAACCAGCATTATCTGCTTTATGAAATGACTTGGGGATTAGATCTGAGTTCAAATTCTAACTCTGCTACAGGACTTAGAAATGATATCAACAGAAAAGCCACCAGATTCTTACTCAAGGTCTGAAGACATTAAACAATTTTCAGGATCTCTAGCCAAACTCTTAATGTGATGTCTCATTCTAAAATACCAAATTCATCCTTCTAAAAATACACATAGCTCTGTTTCAGCGATGTAGGAAAGATCTCTAAAGATACTCTAAAATACTTCCATGATTGGCCTGCTATTTAGAGTCTGAGAGTCTACCATTAGAGATTCATTTTTTCCTTTAGAGATATAATTTTTTTAGACGATTCAAAGGACTTCTGTCCCTTGACCCAGGGGCATAAGGAGAACATAGAGATAGAGACCCAGTAGCAGAAGTTGACCTTTTTAAACTAAACAGTTTATGAAAGCTACTTCCTTAAGCAAGGATAGACAGGTGCCATCTAAATTGGTTTTAGATGGCAAAGAATGGAAAAAGACTTTCCCATATAGAATGGCTGATTAAGTATGTGAAAGTAATGGAATATTATTTTTCTACAAAAAATGATGAACAGGATGATTTTAGAAAAACTTGGAAAGATATACGTGTATTAATGCTAAATGAAGCAAACAGAACCAGGAAAACATTATATACAGCAACAAGATTGTGTGGTGAATAACTATGATAGACTTGTTTTTTTTCTCAGCAATTCAGCAATCCAATGCAATTCCAATAAATTCTGGATGGAAAACACCATCTACACCCAGAGAGAGAACTATGAAGACTGAATGTGGATCAACACATACCCTATTTTCATCCTTTTTTTCTGTTTTTTTCCCTCATTTTTTTTTCCTTTTATTCTGATTTTTCCCTTCCAATGTGACTCATGGAAATATGTAAAAAATAAATATACATACATAATCTAAAAACAAATAAATAAATAAAATAAAAATAAATTGATTTGGGGGATTGTCCACAAATGATGAAATGAAGAATCCTGGAAAAATTGAAGAAGTAATTTTTCTCATATAAGTTTTATCTCTTCAACAGACTAATTGCTCCCACAGGATAAACTCTTTATATTTTACCTTGTATCTAATCCAGGCCTAGGCACATAACCACATTTGAAAAATGTTTGTTAAATGAATGGACAATAGTTAAGCTTCTTTTAGGATAGATGATCTTTCTAAGACATGCCTCTGATGCTAAGTTATTGAGCAGAATGTACAGGAATTCAAGTTACTATTGCTCTCTTTGTTTAGAGAAAAGTGTAAATAGTTTAAATTGGCTTTAATGTACCTGGCCACACATTCCATTGACATCAACCAGACTACAATCCTTTTTTAATGTTTTGTTGACATTTCTTGACTCCTATACACCTATCCCATTACTATCACTTTCTTCCCCATTAAATTGGTAGATAAAGTAGATAGATATAACACCAATCCTGCCTTAGACACTTACCACTTGTTTTACCTTGGAGAAAATACGTCAACGCATCAGTATAATGAAGGATTGAACAATAAACTTCTATGGATACTTCTAACTCTAAAGTTGTGATTTATAAACCTTTCCTTAGAGTAAAGAAAAATAGTTAAACAAAACAAAACACTACCCTATAGATCTCTCCACTAGAACAAGGGAAATCTTTTTTATCATCACTTTTCTCTATTCCAGTCTTCTTAACAAGTTCTTATTCTTCCTTAGCTTTCTTTCTGCCTTCCTTCCTTCTTTCCTTCCTTCCTCTCTTTCTTTCATGTTGTTTTACTTTCTTTTCTCTCTTTTCCTTTTTCCCTTTCTCCCTATTCTTTTCCTTCCTTCCTTCCTCTTTCTTTTATGTTATTTTGCTTTCTTTTTTGTCTTTCTTCCTTCTTCCTACTCTCCCTATTTTTCTTGCTTTCTTTTTCTTTTTTCTTCTTTCCTTTCTCTTTCTTCCTCTTTCTTTCATTTATATTATTTTACTTTCTTTTCTCTCCCTTTCTCCCTTCTTTCTTCCTTCTATTCCTATTCTCTTCCTTCTCTCTCTCTGCCTCTGTGTCTCTGTCTCTGTCTCTCTCTCTCTCTCTCTCTCTCTCTCTCTCTCTCTCTCTCTCTCTCTCTCTCTCTCTCTCTCTCTCTCTCTCTCTCTCTCTCTGTCTCTCTCTCTCTCTCTCTCATCTCTTGCATCTCTTGCCATTCTTTGCCTGGGTTCATATTCAGAGCAGAATCTCATAGTAACGGAAAACAGCTGTTTTCTGAAGGGAGCTTAAAAAAAAAAAAAAAAACACAAGGGCTGCAACATTTCATGCTGAAATATCACCTGATCCCTGTGGCCATGTCCCTGACAGATGAACCATGCTAAGTACAGACGCAGACTTGCCTAGAGTTGCCTGCTCTTCAGTCATGCCTTAAAAGGCCACTCTCTGCTCCCCTGGCCCTCATCCCTTCAAGGGTTGTAATGAGCAGCTTCACCCAACCCATTATTAATAGAAGTATTTTCAGACTTTAAATAAGATTTTGTGCTTTTTAAAGTTTCCAGCCAAGCTTGGCTTCACATGTGCCGACTTCCCCGAAGTACTGGAAACACAAACACCACCACCCAGCCAGAGCCAGTCTGGCCATCCAAGAGACTAAGTCAAACAGATGAGAAACAGGACCAATTGAGTTAAGTAAAAGGCAGGCAGCCTCAGAGCCCTAGGTATGTCTAAAGCTGATTGGCCAGATTCTTTCCATCTTAATTACAAAGACTGATAAAATATTTTCAGGAACCCAGTGAGGGAATGTACTTGACTCACTTAGCATAACATAAAAAGGATCAGAGGAACTTGGACCTGAAAGGATCCTTATCTGAAAGAGAAAACCTCATTTAGCCTAGTTAGAAATCCTATCATAGCTTCAAGTCAGTACTGAATTTAGGTACAAACTCATTAAAATATAGATTAGGGCAGGGGCACAGATTGTCTCAGTGGCATGTAGCCAATGGAAGATTTCTAAAATTAAACATCTCAGGAGAACACATGTGTTTGATATACATTCATTTGGTATGGGTAAATACTATAATAGGGTAGGTAAGTGACTCAGTGGATAGAGTGCTGGGCCTGGAGTCAGGAAGACCTGAGTTCAAAACAATAGCATATTATTAAACATGTAGACTTCTTAAATGTAGAAAATATTCCATTTTTCCTTTTGACCACAAATTCTCAGCCCAGTGCCTAAGCCACAAGAGGTGCTTAAGAAACACTTGCTGATTGATTAGTTGATTGACTGATAGCAAAGGATAGTAGATAAATCATTCTATTTTGAATCAGAATTTGTTTTGTTGTTCAATCATTTCGGTCATATCTGATTCTTCATGACCCCATTTAGGGTTTTCTTGATAGAGACGCTAAAATGGTTCACAATTTCCATCTCCAGCTTATTCTACAGATGAGGAAACTGAGGTAACAGAGTTAAGTGACTTGAGCAGGGTCACATAAACTAGGAAGTATCTGAAGCCAGATTTAAACTCAGGAAGATGAGTCTTGCTGACTCTGGGCTTGGTATCACCTACTTGCCCTTCATTGGGATCAGAATACCTAGATTCAAATACCTAGATTTGTCATTTACTGCTGGGGTGACCCCAAGAGGCAGGATGCTACAGGGAAAAGAACCTTGGCTCTGGAGTCAGAGGACCTGTGTTCAAATCAAATGTAAAAAGAACCTCTGACATTTATTTTATTTGACCTTGGACAAACACTAAAGAAAAAAAAAAGCCAGTCTCAGTTCCTCCAGTTTCAAATCTATGATCCTAAAAAAAACCTATGATCACTCTGACCCAATCACCCCTTTGTAATGTACTTAAGAACAACAAAACAAATCAGAAATAGTCCCCAAAGTCTTACAACACCCCTTTAGGACTACCATGGGATAAGTGATAGATCAACTGTCCGAGTAAGGTTGGGAAATAATAAGTTAAAGTATATGAACTTAATGGAATATTATTGCTCTATAAGAAATAATGAACAGGCTGATTTCAGAAAAGCCTGTAAAGACTTACATGAACTGATACTGAGTGAGCAGAACCAAGAGAACATTGTACACATTAACAACAAGATGATCAACTGTGATGGATGTGACTCTTTCAACATTGAGGTGATTCCAATTCCAATAGACTTGTGATGGAGAGAGCCAGAATACAGAGAAAGGACTATGGGGCCTGGATATGGATCATAGCATAATATTTTCACTTTTTTGTTATTGTTTGCTTATTTTTTCTTTCTCATTTTTTATTCCTTTTTGATCTGATTTTTCTTGTGCACCATGATAATTGTAGAAATACGTGTTTAACCTATATCAGATAGTTTGCTGTCCTGGGTCAGGGGTCAGGGGTAGGGGTAAGGAGGTAGGGGAAAAGGTTTTGCTAAAGTAAATGTTAAAAATTATTTTTGTATGTAAATAAAATGCTATTTAATTTTTTTTTCTGGCAGGTAGTCTTTTACTTAATAGCTATATGACCCTAGGCAAGTCATTTAACTTTTCTATGTGTAAAATTGGGGAGGTGGGACTCAATGGCCTTCAAGGTCCTTGTCTAGTTCCCAAACTATCCTATGATGGCAGAGAAGAAGTAGTAGGTCTCATGGTAGTCACAGCAACAATAGAAATGAACTTGATTAGAAAGGTTATAAGGGTTGACTTAGTTCTATTGGACACCCAACATTGGAGAAGAGATACAGGAAAGTATGCAGAAGATCAAATGGAGAACTCTACTAACATCTGAGAGAAGCCCATGCGGGGGCCTTTTTCTTTGTGCTTTGAAAGGTCAGCCACAGGATCTGTTTAGTCAAGCTACCAACTGTACCTAAATACACAGAAGAAAACGCCATTCCAAAATCCAGGGTAATACTCGTCGTAATTTTAGCACTCTGAGCAGAATTCCTGAATTCTTGTGGATTATTTTTGGCATCATCATTTATTTCATTATTCAGTGTTCTCTTTAAAAAAACAAAATCCTGTTCTTCATTTAAACAAGCCATGTTCCTCCTTCAAAAATCCCTTCAGATTCTACCTTGATCCTCCTATTTTATTGCTATCACTCTAATTCAAAACAGAGGAGTTATCTTTGACTCTGTTCTTTACTCTATCCTCTAAAGCCAATCTGCCATGGATTCCTGGGTTTTATTTTGTCTTTGTTATGGCTCAGTCCTCTCTATTCATTCAGCTTTCATTGCCTTTCTCCTGGTCCATATGACCTCATCACCTTTCAGCTGATACCCCAGTCTTCATGGTCTTTCTATTCCAATAAAAATATATAAATTCTCTAAAACTCCAGTTACTTGGCAGTAAACTTATTTCCCTAAAAATTTACCATCCTACAGCTGTTTCAATAGATGGCGCTCTTGAGCCATCATAGTGTTTTTAGAAAAGCTTTTTTATTTCCAAAGGCATCCATAGGAGGAGGTATAGTGCATCTATTCGTTCGTTCGTTTGTCTATTCATTCGTTTGTTCATTTGTTCAATAAATATCTCAAATATCTACTGTGTGCAAAGCCCTAGGCACTGTGAGAAAGAAAAGAAAAATGTAAAAGATACGGTCCCTGCCCTTCAGTAGCTTACACTCTTAATAGTATAAAAAATTCATTCATTCATTAATCTATTATTAGAGTACACTTAACTAAGCATTAGGGAAGTACAATATTTAGATAAAACTTGGTTTCTATCCTTTTGAAACTTAGAATCCTACTAATGGGATAATACATATATCAAAGTCTCTTAAACTATGTATATGGGATCGTATAACTGAATATGAGAATTGAGAAAATTTTGGCAACAGTAAAAGGTTTCTTAACGCTTTACATCTTTCAGCATCAAATATTTTACCAAACTTTAATTCTTTATATAAAAATAAATAAGCACATCCATCTCATCAATATGTAAATTTGTTTTCATTTTAAATTATATACACACAAAATTATATGTATATCAAAGAAATGTTTGAAAATAAATTTCTTTATGATTTATTATCTGTAATTGTTTGATGTATATACTTATTTTATAGCTATATACCCAGGGTTGTGTAAACATTTCTTAGACAAAAAGGAGTCATGAGTGGAAAAATTTTAAGAAGCCCTGCCAAATATAATAAATAATATCATATAAGTGGAATGGAAAGGCATAAGACAGCGCTGCATGGGGCATAAAGGGAGTGGAAGAGTACCAATCATAGGTACACATGGAGATGGTAAGGAGGTGCTGGATTGTGCAGATGTACCTGGGCAAGTTACTGAGTCTTGAGTTACCCTTCTGTAAGATGGGAAGAAGAATAGTAATTAGATTACCTGCCTTGAGGGATAGCTATGAGGAAAGCACTTTTAAAATCTGAAAGCTAAAAGAAATATGAATCATATTATCTCCATTGAAGGCAACAGGAGAATTAGTTTTGAGAACTGAGGAAAGAAGGAGTCAAGAAAAGCTTTTTAGAGGAGGTGATATTTGCATTAATGCACTGCACAAATGTGAGGTAATACTATTATCTAACTATAGAGGACATGGTATGATTAATCAAGAATGAATTTAAGAGGAAAAACTGTTCCTGTACGCCTATAAATCCAAAAACTAAGAGGAAGTCCAAGGAAACAGTTAAACACAGTGAAGAGGATTCAGGGTTTCAAGTCAAATGATGTAGATTTGAATCCCAGCTCTGCCTCTTCCTGCCAGTATGAGTTTGGGCAAATTTCAGCCCTCTGGGTCTCTTTTACCCCATTTGTGAAATGAAAAAGATTGAAATTGTTGATCTCTAAGGTCCTTTCCAGCTTCAAGTCTATAATCTACACACACACACACACACACACACACACACACACACACACACACTCGTGCAAAATATTTTATTAATGTGGGAGAGGAAACTCTTTCCCAAAAAGGTGGGACAATTGTTGAATCATTTCAGTCTTAATTCTTTGTGACCTCTTTTAAGGATTTCTTGACAAATATATTGGAGCAGTTTGCCATTTCCTTCTCCAGATCATTTTACAGATGAGGAAACTGAGATAAACAGGGTAAAATGACTACGGCAATTAGGACCCTAGTAAGACTGTACTCTTCATTTGGGCAGCTTGGCAGATTTAAACCTGATCTGGGGAAGAGGCAAACAGAGTTTTAAAAAAGAGACTGGTTCTTCCAATGACACTCTTACTCAGTCAAGACCTAGAAAAGGCCTATTCCAAGGCATCCTCTGTCATTCCCCTAGATCCCCATCTTACATTCTTAGCCTATACTTTTAAAACTTGTCCCAATATATGTAGTGCTACCTTGGAGAAGGGAAGTTATTTTCTTGTCTGTGTCCTGCCTAGAAGCTGCCCAATGGATCCTGTGTTTTCCTTCTTGTGGATTCCTCTTCCTTCTCCTTCTGGTCATACACCCCTAGCTCCAAAAAAACAAAACAAAAAAAAAAAACCCCAAAAAACAAAAACAAAAACAAAACACAAAACAAAACAAAAAACCTACCTAGCATGGGGTATTTAGAGAATGCTGATTCAAGGGTGGTCAAAATGGGCCAGCAATAGTTCACATTTGTAAAATGTCTTTTCTTCTACGGTGTTCAAAGTGTTTTAAGCATGGATGGATTGTATTCTGTCCATATTTCTTGGCCTTCCTCTTCCTCTCCCTGACCTGGGAATTTGCCTTAGAGAGCTCTGTCAGAGTTCTGCCTAAAGTAGTTAAATAGGCAACGGTACTCTTGGGGTCTAAGATACATTTATGTTCTCATTTAGTGCTTCCAAATGAGAATTTTCCTTCCTTCTGCTAACCTCTAAAGGTTAGCTCTGGGACCTCAGCCCACTAGTTTGACCTCATTGCTCCCCCTTGGGACCTTAAGGAACATCATGGGTATCACACCTTAAGAGGCTATGATTTAGTTGAGGTTTTTAAGAATAGAGAAGCAGAACTATGGTGGATTTTTATTTTTAGGCTGGATGCACGCCTCATTCCAAATGAATTCAATTCAACATTTATTCAATGTTTTCAGTGGTTATAGGACTGTTTGGAGCTAAGAATACAAAGATGAAAAAAATAGTCCCCAGTCTCAGTGAGCTGACAATCTAAAAAGAAGATACAAATAAGCATGATACATATGTAAATAAGATGCAAAGTACCAAGCATTAAGGTATATCTACATATAGTGCTGGAGAAATTTGAGAGTGGGGATGGGGAAATACTGACTTCAGCTGGGGGAAATCAGAGACAATTTCATGAGAGAAGAGGTTGCTAGACTGACTTTGGACAAGAACTTGAAAAAAAGGGAAGCATCTTCACAGACAGAAGTAAAGGAAGTCCATTCTGAGCATGGGATGCTGTGTAAATACACGAACTCAGGACAGGACAGGATGATAAGATCTAGGAACATCTAGTTTAGTTGAAGTCTGTGCAAAGGGGAATAGAGCAAAATCAGACCATGTGGGATTAGAAGTAGATTTTGGCCGACTTTAAATGCCAGGTTAAAGGGTGGTATGGCAAGTCATAGGAAATCTGAAAGGTGTCTTGGGCACAAAACTGGCAGTTTTGTGAAGAATGAATGATACAGGGCAGAGAGACTAATTAGAAGATTATTTTTAAAATCCCAGAAAGGGGCACAGTGTGGCCACTCAGTAGATAGAGCACCAGGCCTGGAGTCAGGAGGACCTAATCTAGGCTCAGACACGATATCTGTGTGGCACTAGGCAAGTCCCTTAACTCTGCCTAAGGAAAAAAAAAAAAAGACCAAGAGTACTAAAGGAAATTTAAAGCTCGAAATGAACTCAGAGTTATTTAGTACGACCATCTTTCCAAGATGGCTAAGTAGTAACTTACCCAGCATTACGTAGGTAGTAAATTTACAGGTAGTCTAAAAAAAAGGTTGGGGTGGGAGGGAGTGGGAGTGAATCAAATTCAAGTTCTCTTCCTCCAAAGTCAGTGTTTTTACTACGGTGTCATGTATTGATGAGAGTTTGAGTTACTGTGGGTAGTGGAGAAGAGGGGATTTATGGAGATAGAACATTAAGGTAAAAATCAATAACACTCATCAATATATTGAATATGAAAGTTAGAGAGAAGAAAGACACAAAGATGACTCTAAGGAGAAAGTTGGTACCATCCACAAAATAGGGAATGAAAGTTTATGGAGAAAGAGAAATTCGGTTTTGGACATACTGAATTTGAGATGTCCATGAGACATACAGACAGTGATGTATTACCAGCTGGAAGGGAGTGATTTTGTAGCTTAAGGGGAAGAGGAGTCGATCTCCAGATTTGGGAGTCAAAGTGACATCGAAGCCAAATGAACAATACGGCAAAGGAGCAAGAGCAGAGGAAAACATTTGAGGACAGAGCTTTGGGTGACAACCATGGAATGGGAGGTAAAAATGAAACAGAGGAGATCCAAGATCCCAGAATTCACCTGCCTTCCTTGCGGGCAGGAGAAATCTCTTGTAAAAGACATCAGACCACCACTTCCTGGCAAAAAAAAAAAAAAAAAAAAAATGCCGCAGTGCTCTTCACTTCACTGAGTGGTGAGACTTACCCAGGACATTCTTCCCACCTTCTCACCTCAATTTCTACTGGGAAGGTTGGCCCGGAAGATCCTTAAAGGTCTGGGGACTGTGGACCTCCTCCAGAAATGATATCAAGAACTGGAAGCATGGTGAAGGAGGTGTGGGAGGTAGCAGATAGAAGGAGGGGATTCACAGAAAACTTGCTTGAAGTCCTGCCTCAGTCACTTGTTATCTGTGTAAAATCCTGGGCAAGTCAGAGGAGCAGTGATACGGAACTTTTCAATATTACTGAGCACATCCCCCTCATTTTACAGACTAAGAAACTGAGGTCCAAACTGATGAACCGCCTTTGGAGAGGGTTCCACAGTTAATAAATCTCAGAGGTGGGATATGACCCTCATCTTTAAAGTGTGGATAATAATAGTATCCTACCTCACAATGTAATTAGGGGGCCCATATGAGATAATGTATGTAAAAGGCTTTGCAAATCTTAAATCCCTCTATAAATACCGTTCACATGGAGCCCTACCACAGAAACCCAAAATCAAAACAATCCAGACCACTCACAAACAGTCTTTCTCTGGCTCCCTGCCCCCTCTCCCAGCCCTGTACTTGAGAGGGATCGGGAGAGCTGAAACACCTGCTATCTCCATGTGTCCTTTCTCCCTTCTCCCTCCTCCCCATCCTCTGCAAACACAGCCTTCCCCTCCTGCAGGCCTGAGAGGCTCAGAACTCAAGCCCATCGGGAAGGGAGCAAAGGGGAAAAGGAGGAGAGCAAAGAAAAAAAAAGGGAGGATGAGGACATCACACACACACAAACACAGCAGAACATTCCGCCCTGGATTATTTTTGGGAAGCGCGCATTCCTAATGTTCACGGGGAGGAAGTGAGGTAAAAGTTGAGCTCCCCAGCACCAGTGAGCTGGAAATAGGACAGGACAGGGTGTTCTGCCCTGGGAGGGGCCTGGCACACAAGGGCTTCCTAGCAATTGAACCAGATCAATGGGAGGCGGGAGGGTGGGGTGGCCGCTCCTGGGATGGGGAGGGAGGAGGAAGGGCAGGCCAAAAGCCTCTCTCCAAAAAAGCAGGAAATTACTAACTGCTAGGCAAAGACCTTGCCCCCCTCGGTCCTGAAGGTCATGGTTCTTGGGCGGCTCAATTCCTACACAAAAGGAACCACCAGGCTGAGTCGAGCCCCCTCCTAGAAGGCCGGCTCGGGGTTTGTCTTTCCGGACAATGGAAGTTCAAGTTTCACATCAGAAGGACTGCCCCACTCTGTGTCCGCCTCTCTGAGGACCTCTGCCCTGATCCTCCCAGAGCCGAGGGCAGGCTGGGGTGGATGCGCCTATCTGGTCCCGCTCCCCTGAAAGGTGAGAAGCCTGCAGCCTTCCCTCGGCTCCCCCAGCCTCATTAACAAAGCACTTCACTTTGACAAATGGTTTTATGATCTTGTTTGTTGCTGACTCCTCAGAATGAGGAGGGGAAGGGGAGGGCAGGGGCTGAGACCCCCCATCCGGAGCAAGGGAGGAGGGGCTGGGGAGCTTTTCCCGGAAACCTTCTTGGGCTGATACCACAAACCTCTGAACACCTCCAGCCAAGCAAGGGCTCCCAGAGGGTCATGGGTCCCCAGGCTAAGGGCAGGGGAAGAAGTCTGTATTTGTGTGACCAGATAGGAAAGGGACAGCAGCTGTTCAGAGCTCTCGTGTCCTGGGGGACCTGGAAACTGCTGATGGGGAAAACAAGACACAAATGAATAATAATAAAATTATAATTGTATATTATGATAATAAAAGCTCAGATAGTGGAGATGTAGCACGGAACACAGCAGCCTGCACCGAGGAGGTAATATTCCATAAATATCCATAGATAGGAATGCTTCCTCTGAAACCCTGACTCACTTCACTGGAACAGTACTAAACCTGTAAGAGAGAGAAGGATGCTGGGGTGACAATGAAGGGCTGACGGGACCAGAGAGGCTTGGTGGAACGATGCCGGTTTTCCTGATCCTGGATGTTTATTTTTTGGTTTAAAATTTTATTGATTTTTATCTATAACTTTCATTTTACATGCCTTTTATTTCTCAAAAGTGTTCATACCTCCTCATCACAGAAAAATGAAAAAGAGGGGAAAAAACATAATTCAGAAAACCGAAAAAAACAAATTTGATGCTGTATGCAATGTTCCTTACCTGTAATGCCCCATCTTTGCAAAGAAGGTAAAAAGATGCGTTTGCCTATCTCTTCTTTGAAACCAAGTTATTTTCTTTTTTAATTGAAGCATATTATTTTCAAAACATATGCATGGATAACTTTTTACCATTGACCCTTGCAAAAACCTTGTGTTCCAATTTATGCCCTTTTCCCCCACCCCCTCCCCTAGATAGCAAGTAATCGGATTAAACGTGGTAAAAATATATGTATAACCAATATAGGCATACATATTTATATATTTATCTTGTGAAGCCAACTTCTTGATGATTACCTATATCATTCATCATTTGCTCCTTCATTTGTTTATAAAAAAATTTATTTAACACCTACTATATGCAGACTTTTTATTAGGTGCTTCTGGGTATTGGGAAGGGAAGAAAGAATTAAACAAGCCTTCACATGTTTAAGGCACTATATTAGGCAACAAGGATACAAGGATAAAGTAAAATCCAAGGCTTTGTCCAAAATCTACTGAGAATCAAACAAACAAAAAAAAAAAAAATAGGACAACATCCATATTTCTAAGGAGCTTTTTAATAAAAGCAATGATAAATATATACATAATAGAATCCTAATAAGGAAAGAATAGACACTATAATAAGGCATACAATTCCATGGCCATTCAGAAAATCATAAGATTTAGAACTATAAGTTCCTTGGCAATCATAGCATCATGCGTTAGCTCCATAGAGGGCCTTAGAGACTACTGAATATAATGGATTCATTTTATAGACAAGGACACACTGAGTAGCAGTTAAGTAATTTGATCAGTCAGAATTTGAAAATAACTCTTAAGTCTTATCCTTATCAAAGCCAACTCTTTCATTTTACAAGTGAAGAAAATGAGTCCCAGATAGAATAAATGATTTGCCTAAGGCTAGTAAGTAGAAGAGGGGGCATTTATTTAGGTCCTCTAACCTCAAATCAAATAATTTCTGCTATACCAACATCTTATTAATCTGAGAAGACCAGAAAAGTCAATGGCCTCCAGATCACAGAATCAAAGGCTGATGCCATTCTAAAGCTAAGAAGGACTTGTTTTGATAAGGAGAAATCTAAAACTTCAGCAGTCACTGGAGAACTTGTCTTCCCATCTCATGGTTTGGCTATGGTTTATTAATAACTACTCCTATACTTATCGCTACTAGGTGTCTTTGGGATCGTCTCCCATTCTCCACACATCTCTATGGTAATCTCTGATTCTTAACAAAAATCAATCCTTACTTTTCTTCCATTAAAAAAGATCGCAGATATGAAATGCCATGTGATCTCAGTGGAGCATAATTTGACCAAAGAGTAATAAAGAATCATTGTTGAAATAGGATTGGATTGCTAACAGAAGTTTTCTGCCATTTTACATAATCACATAAAAAAAAAAAGCGGACTATAATCCTGGGAAAAGGAAACTCCAATGAGGCACTTTTCTGTTGAAGAATAATTGAGAAAATAAACATATCGTCATAGATCCATGGAGCACTGAATCTTAAAGGGACCTCAAAGATCTTTACTTGTGATCAGAACTCTTCCCTAGGGATTGCCAGAATTTGGAAGGCAGGGAAGAAGTAAATGAAGACTCTAGTCAGGATCTTCTTCAGCAAATATAGTAGAGGCAAGACAGAAGCACTTAGTCTTTCTGCAGGTCAAGCACCTCTATTCTGGATTCTCTGGATCATATCAAGGCTTCATAGAGTAGGGTGTGCAAAGAACCTTAGAGATCACAGTCTTATCCCACTCATTTTATAGATGAACCTTGAAGATGTAAAGTGCTTCATCCAAGATGACCCAGGAAAATGGCATCTGAGCCACTTGAAGATAGGGCTCAATCTCTTTCCATTGTGCCAATAGTTCATATGGACATGATATCTTACAATTTGCAAAGCAAATTCCTCACAACAACCTTGTGAAATGATAAGGAAACTGAGGATTTGGGAGATTGCTTTTGAACCCACAGCTATTAAGATGAAAGTTCCTAGATTTGAACCTAGGTCTTCTGACATCAAGCTCATGGCTTTCTCCACTAAGCTGTTCTCCTAATAGCATCCCATTACAACAAGGATATGGCATGAATAGATATGAACAGACATATTTACTCGATAATGAATAAGAGGAAATGAATTTACATGGGAACATTAAAAATTTAGACTATCTATAAAAGAGGAACTTCCTGAAAAAAGGGTTTGTTAAATATGGGATTCAATGAGCCAGAATGGTCTATGGTATATGTTTTCCTCTCAAGAGTTTTAAATAATTGAGATTTTCCCCATCTGTTTAGGAAAATTTGAGTGTGGTAGGGAAGCAGGAAACTAGAATAGAAGAGTCCTTGAGATAATTCTCAGGCTTTGTGACAATGATCCAAAACTCAAAAGATTAGTATTATTAATGAAGGCATTTAGGGTTATCTTGATGTATCCAGAGTCATATAGCAAGTAAATATCTGAGGCTGGATTTGAACTCAGTGTTCTATCTACTGTGCCATCTAGTTGCCCCCCTCCAGATTATCCCAAAGAAAGAAATACAGAGCTTGGCCTCTTTAGGACAGCTGTATTTCTGGGAAATTTTTGCTCACTGTTCCTAGCTTATCCCTCTGGGCCAAGCTAAACGTGTCCAGTTCTTCCATATGACAAGGAATATATGCTTTAAGTTTTACAATAGTATGAAGACTTTACTTATATAAATTATACATGCAATATAACTTTATTTTATAGATGAGGAGACAGACTAAGAGTACATCAATTGACTTAGAAATTGATTTTGCCCCTACAATTGCTGACCCCAGATCCAATGTGCTTTCTACTATACACTATTGCGTCCAATATTATTTGAACCTCACAGTAACCCTAGGAGGTTTTGTGTGTGTGTGTGTGTGTGTGTGTGTGTGTGTGTGTGTGTGTGTGTGTGCACATGGATGGGGAAGAAAGGAGGAGAAAGATTGGGAAAGGACAATGCATCATTATTATACTCCTTTTAGAGATGAGGAAACTGAAATTTAGGTAATTAAGTGATTGTCGATGGTCTTTCAACTAGGAAGTATCAAAGGCAGCTTGCTACTTGTTAAATCCAATTCACTTGTATGTCATGGCACTTAACCTGATGTTAAGGTCCTCTTTGAGAACACTGCACAAACAACAATAACAATAAATCAAAGGCAGGATCTGAAGTCAGGTCTGGATTTCTGTACCTGATACCATGTAGATACAATTTATTGCATAAACAGGTCAGTTATTCTAAAGCACAGCTCAAAACAGACATGGAATAAGCTTGCGAATACTCTACCTGGAGATCAGTTGCTTCCAGGAAGCAAAAAAAAAAAAAAAAAGGTCTTATCCTTTCCAGGATTGCCTTAAGAACCCTAAAGGGTACATGTAGAGATTTTAAGTGGGATCTGTAATTGGATGGGGAAAAAAATCACATCTTTATTTTTACTAGCCTTTAACTGAAATTCAATATTCCTTCAATTATGAACAGTGGCAACAAATCTTATTCAAAAAAGGGTCCTTAGGCTTAACCAGATAGTCAAAGGTATTTATGACATAAAACTGATTAAGAATCCTTGCTGTATAATATGGAAATATATTTTGCATGATGTCACATGTATAGTTGATATATTACTTGTCTTCTCAATAGATGGGAAAGGATCTAGAGGAAGGAAGAGAATCTGGCACTCAAAATTAAAACTGCAAAAATTCAGAACAGAAAGACCAAAGAATCTATTCAGTTAATTCTGGACCTTAACAGGAATCTTTTTTCAACAGATGGTCATCCAGCTGAAGATATCTTATAGAGCAAGAAACTTCTCTGTTTCTGAGTAATTCACAAATATTCCTAGCTTTCCCCCCTGGGACCAAGCAGAACATATTCAATTCTTCTATGTCACAAAAGGTGTTTATAATTCAGTTGAAATTCAGTTGAGTAGCTATTTTTACTACTCCACTACTACTATCATACCTTCTCCAAAAGGCATTAGGATTTAGATAGCCAACTTCAAAGATGGGCACAGAAAGTCACAGAACTAGAATGGACTTTAGCAATCAGCCAGTACAACCTTCTTCTTTGACAAGAAGCCAGGGAGATGAAAACAAGTAAAAGAATTGAGGGTCTTTGCATTAAATTTCAAATTGGAATGAACCTTAAAGGCATCTCATCCAACTCTTTCATATTACAGGAATTACAAGAAAACTGAATCTGAGAGGATATCAAAGATTACTGAAGATCACAATGTATGTAGTGACAGAGATGAGATTAGAACCCATAACTACTACCATCCCCAAATCCAAATTCTTTCCCCTATGGTGACTTTGTCTCCAAAATCACATTCACATGATCCAAGAATTAAACCCAAATTTCCCATGTAACAGGCAAGAATCTCCCAATGAACCACTCATATGTCTGTGTTAAAGCATAAACACAGTACTAGCTTACTTTGGGATTGTAATAGGAATCAAGAAGAGCTGTGTTTCACAGATAGATGTCTACTATAATGATCCAATGATCACCTATAAGGGCTGCCCCAGAAAGGAAACAGCATGGGGTCTGAATGTAAAGAAACCACTCAGCTTGGACTCAAGAAGATCTGCTTTTGAGTTCCAATTCTATGACTGATATGACTTTGAATAAATCATTTCATCTCAAAAGGCTTTAGATTTCTCATCTGTAAAATATGTTAGATTAGATGGTCTCAAAATCATCTTTCAGATATCTCATATAATTATTTAGGAAAAGTAATTTAGGAATAATAATAATTGAAAAGTCTATTTTACAGAGAACTCATGGAAGACAAGGGTTCACATGGAGGTCAGGAGAATCAATATAAGATCACTCTCAAGATCTCTCTGAAGAACTTTGGAATCAATTGTGAGACATGAGAGATACTAGCATAGATCAGTCCAGCGTGGTGGGCCTGAATCAAAAAAGGTACTGCTCTTTGAGCAAAGCAGAATTGCAGGGAGCACAAAGGAAATGTGAGAAGTGCAGATTTAGAGGCATCTCCACTCTAAATATTCACAAGGACTATTTATGCCTGACCTGTGGTAAAGTCTTCTGAGATCATATTGTCTGATCAGCCAGTCAGACACACTGTACCTTGACCCCTACAAATTGATGTCAACTTGTTCCTCTACAATTACAAAGGATAAAAACCAACCATAATTGATTTAGGGATTCCTACATTAAGAAGGAATTAAGAAGAGATACCATGTATGGTCCCTTCAATCAATCAATCAGCCAACCAACAAACATTCATTAAACAACTACTATGAACCAATTATTACATTGGATATAAGATTATAAAGTGCTAGTACCTTCAGAGAGCTTACATTTTATTGATGCATTTGAACTTTATAACATTTAGATACATACTATGGTTCTAAAATGACCACCCCAACGTCTATCAAGTCTCGTCTACGGTCAAAACTGGTAGAGGGAGGAGAATCCCTTATTTGTATAGTGCATATAGTGCATATCTATTATAGGTTCCCAAGGCTCATCTTTGATGACTGTACTTAATGACCTCTAATAAAATAAATGGGCTCCTAATGGAAAAAAAAAGGCTAATCCCTTTCCTTCTGTAATGGGGCTTGATTGCAGGCCAAACACCTACATTCAGCTTGCTCAAGAGCAGTTAGAAAGATAGCTCAGTGTGCAGCAGCACAATAGAGACAGAATGTACCAGACAGTCCAGGCTAATGAACAGTGCCCCAGCCACATGCTCCTGTTAACACAGTGAAGGCCTAACCTATTAGTTATAAACCAGAGGGCACCAAGCAGAAGGAAGGGACAGCTTTTCCCAATAAGATACACTGTGCTTTTCCATTGTCATCTCAATTTTTTGAGCCTGTGCTGGAATCCACTCAATTATCCAGTCCTTCAAATCTTTTGCTAACTCTTATCTCCATGCCTTTGTTCATATTATTCCCCATTTCTTCTTCAGTTCTTCTTTTTAAAGTAAGATTCATTCATTTATTTAACAAGCATTTTATTTTAAGTGGGAAGGGAGCTATGTAGTGTAGTACATAGAACATTAGCTCTTTGTCAGGAAGACATGAATTTGAATCCTGATTCAGATATCTATCACTGTGAAACTTTGTACAAGTTACTTAATCTCTCTGTGACTCAATTTCATCATCTGCAAAATTGGAATCATAATAGCACCCTTCTGAGCTCCTAGGGTTGTTGTATGGATCAAATAAAATGTATAAAAAGTACTTTGTGAACCTTTAAATTCTAGATAAGAAGTAGCAATTATAGGCTAGGCCTTGGGAAATCAAAGTAAAATACTAAACAGTCTCTTATCTTTAATTAGAAAAAATTAACAGACTAAGTAAATCCAGAGTAATTTGCTGATGGGGAAAACATTTCCAACTGGAGAAATCAGGATAGGCCTCTTAAAGTGTATAGCATTTGGATCAAATCTCAAGGAAAGCTAAGAACTCTAGGAGCAGAAATGAGGAGAGGTGAGAAAAAAAAGTGAAATGAGTTGAAGAGAGGTAAGGAGAAAGCCTGTGCTAAAAACACAGAGGTAGGCTGTTGGTACTTCCTCATTTCATATCATAAGCACTAATAGAGGTAAAATCTCTGTCTCTTCTTTCCCTTCCATTCTATTTCACTACCTCTTTGCTCAATTTTCCAAGAAAGATATGGATTCTGAATCAAGGAATGTCTTTCTCAATACAAACAGAAAGCTTTCTTCCTTTTCAATCAAGACAATATGACTCAGGATCTATCTATTGTTATGGTTGGAAACCAGGGAAGAGAGGCCAGTTATTATGTATTTATTCATAACTAGAAGGTAATTCAGAATCCATTGATAATTGTGATATTTCCAGGGAGCACTGAGTAGGAAGGTAGAAGCATGGAGGACATATTTGGGAAAAAAATCTATTGGATTTAAGACTAAGAGGGACCTTAAAGGTCATCAAATCCAATCTCTTCATTTTCCTTATGAGGACTCTTGAGGCTCAGAGATATTAAATGAGAAAGATTAATGTAATGTGTATTTGGAGAAGAAGTCATGGGATCATAGAATGAGAGGTGGAAAGGACCTTAGAAGCCCTTTCATTTAACATAAGGGCCACACAATCAGTGTCTGAGGCAAGACTTGAACTCAAGTTGACTTCAAGTCCAACACTATATTATTACACTGTGCCGCTTCTAACTAAAGCAGAGAGGGTACCAAGCAGGTCAATATAAGATAAAACTTGAAAAATTGGGAAGCATCAGACAGTTGAGGGCCTTGAATGTCAAAGAAAGGAATTTAGGGGAAAAGATTTAATACCAAAGTTATAGTTTTTAGAAGAGAAAACCCTAAGCCAATTTATACCTTTAAGACATTTCCATCTTCAAGAAACTTTCCATAACATTCCAATTGCATTCCAATGGCTACTGTGCTATCTGTAAATATCCTCCCACAGCCTCTCTCCTCCTGCTGCCGTCCCCCAACTAATATAGGATGACTGGAAAAGGAAAAGGACCAGTTATAAGAGAATAAGAAATAAAAAAGGTGAGAGTACCCCCAAGATGAGAAGGCCTCTGGAATATTAGGTATCTACTCTATGGAAGACTGATGGGAAAACATGGACAAGAATTACCCAGGATATGATGATCATAGAATCTGGAGATAGAAGAAGCATCTGATTTAATCCCTTTGCATTGTCTGTGTGTGTATAAATATATGGATATGGATGGATGGATTTTTGTTATTTTTCAGTTGATTCAGTCATTATTGACTTTTTGTGACCCCATTTGGGGTTTTCTTGGCAAAACTACTGGAGTAATTTGTCTTTTCCTTTTCTAGCACACTTTACATATAAGGAAATGGGGGCAAACAGGATTAAATGACTTACCCAGAGTCACATAGTAAATGTCTGAGGCTAGATTTGAATTCAGGTCTTCCTGACTCCAGGCCCAGACCTGTATCCACAGTGCCACCCAGCTGCCTCTTATTAACACATAAAAGCAAACAATTGATACATATTTCTATACTTGACAGAAGTTCACATCTATTACTACATTAAATGTTTTGACACTGAAGCAAAATGAAGTACAATAGAACAAATGCATATCTTAACAAATTTAGACATGCATATAAACTACTTGTCTTAACCTTACCAAAAAAAATGTCTCTCCTGTGCCTTCTCTGCCATTGATTCCTTTCAGTCATGAGTGGACACAAAACTGTAGTTAGTTCAAGTTCATTGATGAAGTGATGTGCTTTTCATTTTACATTTGAGATTTAGTTCAGTTTTACATTTTACTCAGTAATGTGTAATTAACCATGATAAGCTGTAAAATCCCATATTTTCTCTCTTTTTTCTTGGCTCCTCAGGTAATTTAAAATAAATTATTTCAATATTTTCCAAATCACTAAGGATGCTTTTCTACCTCTTTTATTTTTTCCCATTAAAATACAGGGGAAATATTCTTAAATGGGAAAAAACAAATTATCCTTGGGTGGCAAAGCTTATTTTGGCTACTTTTGGGGTTAATTATATTGAGAGAATCCATAAACATGGAGCAAGGTATTTGGAAGTATAGAATAGCTCTTCCCTTCTTCCTTTTTTGCTACCCCAGGAATAAAGGGTACTGGGAAAATTTTAGAAAAAAATAAGAGTATATTACACTTTAAAAAAATTGTTATATATAGCAAAGAGTTTTACATGTGCATAATTTCATGCATAATTTTTTGAAGCAAAATGTCATTAACATTCAAATTTTAAGGATTTGCATAATATTCTCTCCATTATTGTTGCTGTTCAATCATATCTGACTCTTCATGTTTCCATAGACCATACTGTCCAATAGGTTTTCTTGGCAAAGATATTGGAGTGGTTTGCCATTTCCTTCTCCAATGGATTAAGGCAAATCTATGTTAAGTGATTTGCCCAGGTTCACATAGCTAGTTAGTGCCTGAAGCTAAATTTGAACCCACATCTTCCTAATTCCAGCCCCAGAGCTCTCCTACCCCCATCACAACGTGACAAATACTGGTTTTATAAAATTAAGGAAAGAAAATGAACAAATATTTGCTAAGACCTTCTACATGTTGAGCGCTGTGCTATGTGCTTTATGAATACTATCTGGAAAATGTATCTTATACTCATATTGGATTATTTCTTTTCTTTATTTTCTTTCCTGAACTGTTCTAGAAGGACAAAGGGGAAACCTGGAACATCAGGCATTAAATCATTAAGATCTTGAAAGGAAAGGAAGAATGAATGGCCTTCTGGAGAACAGAACAGCAGTCTCCTCCCCACAGGCACACCCATAATCAGACTTTACTGGAAGGAAAGAAAGATGACTCCACAGTTTCACATATGTTATTGGGAAAGGAGAATAACTATAGGGTCTAGGGACCATATATTTGAGTCTCATCTTGTTCTAGGTCTGGTGGGTAGGATTTGAGGTGCCATTTCTGGCACCAGTGAGGCAGAAGGTAACAGTGCAGAATTTAAAAACCCCACTTCTAAGTCTGAGTCATAGCTAGCCCACCCATTGTGCTGAAATGGAAGCTGACCTGATGATGACTCTCAAGATTTGCCAAGGATGGGCCAGACACTCAAGCTGGAGACTGCACCTGCTCAGTCTCCCATCAGAAGACTGGAAAGCTGCTGGAATGGCTGTTGCTCCCACCCATAAGTCATCGAACATTTCCTTGTTTAGACAAAAATTTGTATACTGAGCCCTCACCCTGAATGATCAGTCCTCTCTCCCACTTTCAAGAACACCAAAAAAGTCAACTCTGAGACTTATACAGATATTTTGGCTCATTCTTCAAACAACTCAGAAGAAACCTTTTTATTCTTTTTCTTCTCTATCCCCAATTTTCTTATAGATTTCAGGTCAAGATCTGAGAATTTCTTTACCAGCAACTATAAAAATTGCCAAAGTAGTCATGCTTCTCCTTTCTTCTCATTCTTTGCTTTTGGAGGGAGAGTAAAAGACACAGGAAAAAAAAAGAAAATAGATAAGGAAAAGAGGAAGAGGGATGAGGAAGAGGAGAAAAGGGGAAGAGGGAGAAAGAAAAAGAAGGAAGGAGAGTAGGAGGAGAAGAAAATGGAGGAAAGGAAGAAGGTGGATGTAGAAAAAGAAGAGAAGATGAAAATGAAGGAGGGAAAAGACAGGAAGGAGGGGAAAAAAGGAAGGAAGGAAGGAAAGAAGGAAGGAAGGAAAAAAGGAAGGATAGATAGAAGGAAGGAAGGAAGGAAGGTAGGAAGGAAAGAAGGAAGAGAGGGAGGAAAGTAGGGAAGAATAGAGAGGAAAGGAAAAAGGGAGGGAAGGAGGAAGAGAGGGTGGGAGGGAAAGAGAAAGGAAAAGAGGGAAGGAAGAAAGAAGACAGGGAGTGAGTGAAAGAGGAAGGAAGAAAGGAAGGAGAGAGGAAGAGAGTGAGGGAAGCAGGAAGAAAGAAAGAAAGAAAAGAGGGAATGATGGAAAAGGGAGCGAGAGAGCAGGAAGAAAGTAAGAGGAAAAAAGAGAAAAAGAAGGAATACAAAAGCAATCAGATAAGGAATAATTATATAAGAGGAAACTAAAGGCTGGGCCTGCCACCAGAAGGTAACAGGGTATGTTCCAGAAGATCTATAGCATAACTTGCATTGTGTGTGCCCCCTGAGCCCCTGAAGATGTACTTAGATAATTCTTGGAGAGTTCCCTTCATGTTGCTAATTGTTCAGAAACTGGACTGTCTTTGTAGATAGAAGTCATCATAGTAGACTAGACTGTTAAAGAGGCAAGGATGCTGTTTTATCTAACTTCCTTCCCCTTTAGCATCTTAGTATAATAGCACAGCTAAATGGTGCAGTAGATAGAGAATCTGACCTGAAGTCAGGAAGACTCAGCTTCCTAGCTGTATGGCCCTGGGTAAGTCAAGTAACCCTATTTGCCTCAGTTTCCTTATCTGTAAAATGAGCTAAAAAGGAAGTAGCAAATTATTCCAATATCTCTGCCAAGAAAACCTTAAATAGGGTCACAAAGAGTTGACTGAAATGACAAACAGCAAATATATACATAATCCATAAGTGAGTGACCCTGGGGAATGTAGGGCATGAATTGATGAATTTCAACATTGAAATATTTCAGGGTAGTTTGGGAGTTAGTTATAGCAAGCTTGAGGAAGAGAATTCTACCTAGACTGAGCCTTTAGAGTCTCAGTGGACTTTCTCCATGAGAAACCTGCTTAGCTGGAAAGGGCTGCTCCCCAAGATGACTTCTCTCTCACCCAAAAACCATCACTGAAATTACTGTTTTATGTAAGTAATGCTGGGATCTTCAAAGACTATGACAGTGGAATAAGATGTCATGCAGGTTTGATCAAAGTACAAGAGCAAGCCCAATGACTGACTATAAGTCTTCCCCTCAGGGCCAGCAGAACTAAGTTCAGAATGGATCATTCTTAGTGCTGCTGTAATGATGCAACTATATACGCAAAGATTTTTTATTTCATTGTTTTTACCAGATCTATGATTTCATCAGAAGAGGAAACTATTAGGTGATATAGTAGATCAAGTTCTGGACTCAGAGTCAGGAAGACTTTAGTAGAAATACTCATTAACTGTATGACCCTGAGAAAATCACTTAGTCTCTCTGTGCCACTTTCCCTAATTGTAAAATGAGGGATTGGGCTCCATAGATTCTAAGGTTCTTTAAGCTGTAAAATCATGATCTCCGTGAACAACTTTCCTACCTACACAAGACATCATCTGTTCTGCAATTTACAATTTTGGAATATTGCCTGAAAACACAAAGGTGTTGAGACACACAGCCAGATTTTGTCATGGATAAGAATTGAATCTAGGTCTTCCTAACTTTAAAATAAACTCTCTGTCCATTATGCCATGCTGCCTCTTATTTTACAGATGAGAAAACTGAGTTTCTGAGGGCAACTTGTCAATCTCACACAAGGAGATATGAAAGAACAAAGGAAATGAGTATTTAGTAAGTTATCTACTATATTTTAGACACTATGCTTAACTCTGCAAAATATCTTATTTGGTCCTTACAACAACGTTGGGAGGTAGATGCTTTTATTATCTCTATTTTGCAGTGGGAGAAACTGAGGCAGGCAGAGGTTAAATGATCTTCACAGAATCACAGAGCTAGTGTCACCTCCCTGATGTCAGGAGCCTCTTCAAGAACAAGGGCAAACAACAGCCTTATACCTAGATTCATGGAGTAGCTAAATGGAAAAGTGGATAGAATGCTGGCCTTGGAGTCTGGAAGATCAGAGGTCAAATCCAGATTTAGATATTTATTAGCTATGTGACCCTGGGCAAATCAATTTACCCTGTATGTCTCAAGTTCCTCATCTCTAAAATGAACTGGAGAAGGAAATGGCAAATGTTCCAGTTTTTTGCCAAGAAAACCCCAAATAGGGTCACAAAGAGTTAGATATGATTGAAAGGACTGAATAACAATAAAATTTAGGGACATGGATTCAGAATTAGAGTGAACATTAGGTCATTTAGTCTAATCCTTTTATTTTTTTTAATTTTTTCTCATTTTTTATTTTAATTTTATTTTTCTCCATGCTATTTATTTATTTGTTTGTTTGTTTATTTATTTTGATTTTATAATTATAAATTTGTTTTTGACAGTATATATGCATGAGTAATTTTTTAAATAACATTATCCCTTGTATTCATTTTTCCAAATTATCCCCTCCCTCCCCTTGATGATGGATAATCTCATACATTTTACGTGTGTTACAGTATAACCTAGATACAATATATGTGTGTAAATCCAATTTTCTTGTTGCACGTTAAATATTAGATTCCGAAGGTATAAGTAACCTGGGTAGAAAGACAGTAGTGCTAACAGTTTACATTCAATTCCCAGTGTTCCTTCTCTGGGTGTAGTTCTAATCCTTTTATTTTATAGATGAGGAAATAGTGGACCTAATAAGTTAAACAAGCTACCCAAGATTCTTCAAGTAGTAAGTGACAGCAAGAGGCTTTGAACTCAGGGCCTCTGGATCCAAATCCAGCCCTCTCTTCACCCTACTTCAGTAGGACTACATCAGAGTCTGCTGAACTAAACTGAACTTAAACCCACTGTTTCATTTCCTTTAGGACTTTTGCCCAATTTCTTCAAGATCCTTGGCCTTTTGTTTGTATTTCTTCCCCCAGAAACCACACCTTTCTACTCAAACCCCATTTATGTTCTTCAAAGACTCAAAAACAAACCCAGGAAAATGAGATTGAGCACCATACTGCCCAGTCAGGGAAGGGGCACTGCTCAGGACACTGGCAACAAGCCCTGATTCAGAGACAGACCTATTACTGTGGGAGTGAGGAAAGGAAGTGAGATCAGCAAGACAGGACCCTCTCTAGAATGCACCCCACATTTATGCTGAAAACTTGGTCTGTAGGCATTATAATAACACAGCCTGAGGTAAACTTACATCCTTCAAGCACCCCAAACATCAAACCAGAACTTGAATTATAGCATTTTGGAGCTAGGGGAGAGGAGGTCAGCTGGTCCAATCCCTTTGCTTTACAAATGAGGAAACTGAGGCCTGGTTATAGGGACACATAAGGAAAGAGAGCCCTAGATCAAAAGAACCTATAGGAAAATAATTTTATAGGGAAAGAAAGCCCTGGATCAAAAGGACCCATCGGGAAACCACTTCTTAAGGAAAGAGAATAAAAGATCAAAAGGACCTCTAGGAAAAATCACTTTATAAGGAAAGAGAATCCTATACCAAAAGAACCTATAGGGAAACCACTTCATAAGAAAAGAGCATCATAGATCAAGTACTATATACAAGATTATAAGATCATAGATTTAGACTTAGAAATGATCCTGAAGCTGAGTCCTAGAGATGTGTAGTCCATTGTCCAATGTTACACAGCTAGTAGCTAGAGAGTGGAGCCACAATTTCAACTTAGGTTCTTGGATTCTTACTCCATTGTTCTATCCACCATATTAAGCTGTCTTGGGTCAATGGGTTCTATCATCTTCCCTAATCTCCCAAAATGGCTCTGTGAATAATCATTTGTCTCTGAAAAGTGACAAATAGAGAAACACCAGAACTAGAGTCAAAGACTTGGTAGCACAGTACTTGACACTTAGTAGTTAATATATAAATGTAAGTTATTGTTATTATTGTTGTCATTATTATTACAATTATCTCAGCTCTAACTTACCTATATAATTTTGGCCAAGTCACTTAAATTATCTGAGTCTCCATTTACCCAATTGTAAATTGGGGATCTGAATAGACAATCCCAAAAGTCCCTTCCAGCTCCAAAAATTCCAATGATTTTCATTTTTTAAAGGGGGAAGGAGAATTGAAAATTGAATAAATGTTCTCTCTGCTCTGTACCTTAGTAAGCAGAGGATGAGGGAAAATCTTGATCTAGTCTAGTTTGCTACAAAACTGTGGGAGAGAAAGAGAGAAGGGAGAGTTTGAAAATGTCCCCATATTGAAAATTTCTCAGAGAGCTAAGATTTTTGACAATGTTGGGGGGGAGGGGTTGAGTCAACTCCATTCTATGGAGAAGATCAGAATGGATCTCAGTAATTCTAGGGATAATGAGAATGTCATAAAAGAAACTACTTTAAATGTATTTATACTTTTAGATTGATAAGTGGAGTAGATAGATGAAATTATCTTCTGTATAGGGGCATGGATCATTTGGGAAAAATAGACTTAGAAGGGACTCATATAAAGGACAGACTATAACATTTTCAAGTTACTATGTGTTTTTGTGTTGCTAGGATATTAAGAAAAGTATTGTGTGTAAATTATAGGTTACCCATGGTTAGCAGCTCCCAGCTAGAAAGATGATGGGAAGTTGGGGAGAGAGGAGGAATAATAGGGAAAACTCTTCTTTAAGAATAAAGTAAAAAAAATCATTTTCAAATTGGAGTGAAGTTAGTACAATGGCATTTTAGACTTCTATTACTGAGATGCCATACATAGCTATTCTATCTTATTTTCTGCCTTGATTAGAAAAAAGGTGTGTTTTTACAAAATGTACATGAAGAAAGGAAGTAAAGGAACACAGTTGGGATGGTATACTAAGGCTGGACTCCTGAAGCTTCACATGTACCTGTGGGTGAGACTTACATAATAATCAGTGTTGGGGATATCAGACAACTAGATGATGTTGTAAAGTGCTGGACACAAGTCAGAAAGCCTTGGCTTTGATTATATGACCCTGAAGACATATCCCAGATCAATTTCTCAACTATAAAATGGGGAATAATAAGAGCACCTATTATGTTGTTATGAGGATCAGATGAGATAATATATGGAAAGTGTTCTGTAAACTTTAAACCACCATATATATGCTGTCATTTATTAATGTTAGTAGGACAATATGTAAATGTCAAAGTCAGGTTGTCTTTTGTGACATTTGTGGTGCAACAAGTTTTGATGAATATGAAAGTAAACTATCAGTCCTCTAAAACTGGAAGTGTTCCAATCCAGAGGTCCTTAACGTTTGATGTGAAATGACTCCTTCTATGGACTGCTTCTGAGGATAATGTTTTTAAATTAAAGAAATGATAAATTCATCACTTTGCAGGTTAGCAAAAAGAAAGATAGCTTTTCCCATCCAAGTTCATGGACCTCTTGAAATCTAGCAGACTTTAGACTAAGCAGCTTGATCTAGTCCAATAGCCCTTTTAATAAATAAGTAAATTGAGGCCCTGAAGTTGGTAAAATAAGTTGGTCATGATACTTCCTTTTTTTTCTTAATAAATGTCATATGCAAATTAAAAAAAGAAACTGAGGTCCACAAAGATTAAGATCTTCACCCAATCTCACATAAGTAATAAGCATTACTAGGAGCATTTGAAATCAGGTTGTCTGGCTCCAGAGTCAGTGTTCTTTCTACTATACCATACTCCTATGATAGCTTTTAAAGCAATCACTTTGGTGTTATGATACTTCTTCAACTACGTTTGCTCTGTATGGCACTGAGTCTCAAAGAGAGGCAGGCAAAAGATTATCTGGAATGTCTATATTTCCCACAGGTGTCCCTAAGTTTGTGGTACTGCCCCTCACTCTTCAGCCTGGACGCAGAGGACATCATAAGAAGGGATCTGGGAGACAAGGTCCCAGGGTACCCCAGGAATTTGACTCTAAGCCATATATCTGCTCTTTGAAAACTGAGATCCCTCCCCAGTCCCTAAAGGAGGAATTCCCAGTAGGAGGCACCAGAATGTGATGAAGAAGAACTCAAGAAATGGAATGTCAGAAAAGGAAAAAACCTTGCCCTTTTCTTTCTAATTAGGAAGGAAAAAAAATACTCATAGAAAGAAACCCCTTTCATTAATGAAAGCAAAGCTACCTCCAGCTGCTGAAAGCCATCCAAGGAAGTGATGCTTTTAATCCAGCTGACCTGATATATTAGAAGCATATATATACATTTAACAATAAGCTAAGAATTCAGGATAATTTTTTAAAAGTCTATTTAAAGCTTGAGTACAATGTTTAAATGTGAGGAAGTTTATATCAGCAATAAGAGTATAAAAATTTCTTGAGGCAAGAAATTATTTTATAATGTTTTATTTTGATAGCAATGATTGTCTGTGTGTGTGTGTGTGTGTGTGTGTGTGTGTGTGTGTGTGTACGCGCGCGTGTGTGTTCTTCAACAGACAACTGATCAGGAAGTCTAACTTTGACCAGATAAATCTAGATTTCCCATGTTTAGTTAGTTGTCAGTCAAGAGAGATAATTTTTATTATGTTCTTTTGTTGTATTTTTAATTCTGTAAATTTTAAGAAAATTTTTTCAAGAGAATATGTAAATACTGAAGCTACTAAAGAGCATACTTCAAGGACTATTAGAGCTATTGCAAAGCTTGTAGGTGTGGGGAAGTCAAGCATTTCAAAGATCATTCAAGCTGAAAGCGAGACAAGATTAGTTTCTCCAAGCACAAGGGAAATCTAGTTGAAAATGAAAAACTGGAAAGAACTCATGAACTTTTACTGTGTAATAACCTAATTAAACCTCAGGAAAAAAAACCCAAAGACCTTCAGAGGGATCTGACAGCTGGACAGCACTATTGATTCCTCTACAAGGCAGAGTGGGCATCCTGTTGTTACAACAACAGTGAGATCAAATTTTTTTAATTGCTAACTGTTGCTATGAAGAAAAATGTTCTTTGTGGGCAATAGAATACAAAGATTTGAGGATTGGAAAAGGATAATTTTTACCAATGAAACTTACATTTTCTTTGAAGGCTATACCAAATCCATTGTTAAAAGTCTATAAGCATAGACAAACTGCGTTGCTTCTCATTAGATTATTTTTAAAAATCCATACAAAAGTAGTTTTGAGGGTTTTTTAATCTTCCAACCAACATATAAATCTTAGCCCATTGAAGGAATGATAAACTCTGATAAATATATTGATATACTGGAAAGCAGGATTATTCTGGAATTCTAGAAATTCACAAATGGAGATATAATACTGCAACTAACAACAGCTTTGAACCATCACAAAAGGTTGAAAAATTTACCCAAGAAATGGAGATAAACGTCATCAATTTTTTAAAAAACTAGTTGATACCTGTGGGATATAGTTTCTAGGCTTGGAAAAATATATTTTCATCAAAAGTAGATATAATATTCAATAATGACTGGTTTCATGATGAAAAATTAAAGAATATGCATTAAATCTTGCAAAGAAAATGTTAAATCATGTAAAACAAGTGATTTTAGCAAAAGGGGAAAGTATTTCATATTGAAAGTTTTTTCTTTAGTGGAAAAAGTTGAAAGGCTTATTGTAAATCTTAGTAATTCACTCACTTCTCTATAATTAGTGAAAAAGTACCTATGCATTTTGATTTTTTCAAGCTTATTTTTTATTATAGCTTTTTATTTACAAAATATATGCATAGGTAATTTAATTTTACAGCATGACAATTGCAAAACCTTTTGTTCCAACTTTTGCCTTCTTTTCCCACCATCCCTTCCCCCAGATGGCAGATTGACCAATACATGTTAAATATGTTAAAGTATAAGTGAAATGCAATATATGTTCAAACAGTTATTTTCAAGCTTATTTTTTAAAAGAATTGCATGCTATTTAATATTTGTTTTAATTTTGATTTTTTAAAAAGTAATGAGGAAAAGACTGTGATATAGATCTACTGCCATCTGGAAGCAGTATATAAAAATTTAGGAAAAGTCTGTAAGGGGGTGAAGTTAAGGGCAAAATTCCCTTTTAAAGGCTGAATCTATAGACCAAAAAGTAATAAGGTTACATCAAAAGGACAGCACAAGAGATGATGAAAGAAAAGAATGAGTCATCGTTTGTCCATGTTGCTACATAACAGTCTCCCAAATACCAATTTTCAAGCTACTATGGACCGAAAGCAAATTTTAACCAGTTTATACTTTTGTTAACATAAAGTCTTTAATTCTTAAAAACTTATAAGCTCAAAAATCATATCTTCCTCTCTGCATCCTTCTCATCTATTCCTCCTCTTTCCTGGCTCCTAGTTTCCATTCCTATTGGAAGACGATTTTAAAATATTTAACAATCTATAGCAATAGTTATCAAACTTTTTAATATGAAGACCTCTTTCTACTATTAAAAATTCTTTGAGGACCTTCCAAAGACTTTTGTTTATCTGGATTAAATCTAGCAATATTTAATGTATTAGAAATTACAGCATTTTAGTGTTCTTATGATAATAATGCTGACCTCACAGATCACTTGAAAGAATCTCAGAATCAATCTCCCCTTTTCTTTCTGTGTCAATCTCTGTCTCTGTCTGTCTGTCTGCCTGTCTCTTTCAAATACGCACACACCCTTAATGATAATTTGAGTATCACTGATGTGTACAGTATAATTTGGGTTGAGAAATACTGCTCTTGAATTCTTCGCAGGGATAGACATCTGAATTCTAGCCTTGCCTTCATCATGATTTTGTTGTGGGTCAGTAATAATAAATAATAATAATAATAGAATTTTATTTATATTACTTTATTTGATCCACAAAATCCGCTGAAGTAGAGAGGCTAAATGAACTTTCATAGAGTAACAAACTACTAAATATCTGAAGCAGGATTCAAACTCAAGTCTTGCTGCCCACCAAGGTGCTCTAGCCCCTCTAGATTTTAATTTTCTCATCTGCAAAGTGGAAAGAATCATTATTACATCGCAGGATATAATGAGCAGAGATGTCATATTGGCTTCATTTATATAAAAGCATCTTAAAGCACCATAGAAATGCAAAAGAGTCATGGCTGCCAAGTCCAGTCACAAGAAATCAAAGCTAGCCTCCTTAGAAACAAAGTTATCATGCGTCCCCTGCCATAACTCCTTCCTCCCATCTCCTTCTTACCTTCTCAGCATCTTGCTCAAAGAGCCGTAGCTGGAAGCACTGGTCCAATTTGAGTTTGCGTACATGCCACATCTGGTGCAGGTGTTGCCTGGTAGAGTGCAATTTGTCCAAGAGGCTGGTGATCTTGGGGACAAGGCTCTGGAAGTCGGCACTGCCTGGGATGCAGTTACGTCCAGAGAAGCCATCACTGCAGCGAATGCACTGAAGCAGCCGCTGCCCTTCCCTGTCCAACTCTTCCACAGGGGCCTTCAGCACCTTCTTCTTGAGCTGTGTATGCTCATCAATGAGCCGCCGAGAGCCTTCCACATCCACAGGGAACTCTTTGCGGGCCAGCATCTCTTGAAGGTCCTCAAGACGGGAGAGCAGATGAACAGCACTATTGAAGAACTCCTCCAAGGAGACCCGGAGGTCTATCCACTCGTCGTGGTTGTAGTCCAGGGAGCCTTCAAATTCCTCTGTCAGCTGGGAAGGGTCCACCAGCTTAGCCAGACCTTCCACCGACACCATGCTTGTCTAGAGATGTGGGGAGAGAGAGAGCAGAATGATATAGACAGATAGATGCAAGAGCCAAGAGGAGTAGAGGCAAGGCAAAGTCAACCGCACTAACGATTCCCATTTAGATAGCACTTTACAAAGTGCTATATGTCCATCATCTTACTTGAGCACTTCTTGCAAATTAGGATTCTCTGTGTACATGTGTGTGACTACATATATATGTGCTGTGCATATATGTACATGTGTATGGTGTGTACTGTGTGCATGTATTGTGTGTGGGTATGGATGCATGTGTGGAATGGATGTGAATGTGAATGTGGATATGTGTGTTTATATGTATGTGTATGTATATGTGGTAAGGATTGCGTACTTGTGTGTGGAAGTGGATGTATGATATGGATGTGGATGTGTACACATGTGTATAATGCATGCGCATGTATGTGTGTATGTGTGACTGGTATCTATGTATATATGCACTTCCTTTTCTTTGAATCCCCGGACAGTTCCTGACAAAGAGTAAGAACTGTATGTTTGTTGATTGTTCCTCACAGAAATCTCATAAAGTGGGAGTTCATACAATACTCATTTCACAGATAAGAAAACTGAGAACCCAAAAGTTAATTGCTTGGGGTCACATAACTAATAAGTGTCTGGAATGGGATTACAGCCAGGTCCCCCAGGACTCCAAGTCAGTGATTTATAATTGCCCCTAAAATGGGATATATATAAAAACAAAAAAGAAAAAAGGGGGGCTAATAGGCTCTAAATTTATATTTATCTCTTGACTAGAAAGGAAGATATCACTGGGGGATTATGAGGACTCACTGATCCCTAAATCTAAATGCAGCCATTATTCCTTGGGTCATTCAATCAATGAGCATTTTATTAAATGCTAAATATGTACCAGACTCTATGCTGAGGACTGGGGATACAAAGAGAAAAAAATAAAAAGAAAACATCTCTGCCTTTAAGGAGCCTAAGTTTTAATGGAGAAGACTATTTAAATAACCAAATGGGAGAGGAAACATACAGAATGAAAGGTGATCTGAAAAGTCACTTCAGAGAGGTCAGCAGACATGTGCTGAAGCTCCTGATCTAACTATTTAACAAGCTTGAATATAGTCCTTCCTCCACCCTTCTCCCTTTCCCATATGGGTCAAAATAGTGAGACTTTTAATAAGAGTAGAAATGTGGGTAAGCTTAGTTGAAGGGCAGGGTAAAAGGAAAGCTTTGGAGCTAATCAGAAGTAAATTCAAATCCTGACTCTGCATTGGATACCTCATGTGACCCTGGACAAATTACTTCACTGATTAGTGCCTCAATTCTCTCAACTATAAAATGAGAAGGCTATTTAGTCATATCTAATTCCTTGTGACCCCATATTTGGGGTCCTTCTCCAGTTCGTTTTTCAGATGAGGAAACTAAGGCAAGCTGGGTTAGGTGACTTGCCCAGGATCACACAGCTAGTCAGTGTATGAGGCTGGATTTGAACTCAGGAAGATGAGTCTTACTGACCCCAGGCCTGGTACGCTACCCACTGTACCACTTAACTGTCTCTGAGGGTTGGATCAGATAACCTCAAATATTCCCTCCAACTTGAAATCTGGTTATTCTTAAATTCCAGATTTAATAACTCCATTTATTATTTTTTAAATAATTTTTATTATATATATATTTTTATAATATTATCCCTTGTATTCATTTTTCCAAATTATCCCCCCCCTCCACTCCCTCCCCCCAATGACAGGCAATCCCATACATTTTACATGTGTTACAATATAACCTAGATACAATACATGTGTGTAAATACCATTTTCTTGTTGCACAATAAGCATTAGATTCCAAAGGTATAAGTAACCTGGGTAGATAGACAGTAGTGCTAACAATTTACATTCACTTCCCAGTGTTCCTTCTCTGGGTGTAGCTATCTCTATCCATCATTGATCAACTGGAGGTGTAACTCCATTTATTATGAACACATAATAAAGTAAAGTGGATTCAAGCTACTTGAATACTACTTGAACTGAATAATTCCAGAAATCAAATCATCCATCCCTTTGCCTCAGAGCAGTGCACCCCTTCTCCAGATCTCTCCTAATCAATGAGATCCCCATCCCAAGAACAAATCTCCATTGGTCTCTATTGCCTTTTTCTGTTTCTCTTCTATTTGCAAGAGGCAAAGTGATGCTATGATTAGAATCAGAGAAACCGGAGCCTGGAATCCAAAGAGGCCTATTTTTCTTAGAGAATCTATCTGTAGGTCTCAGGTTCTCTAACTGGAGAGTGGAGATCATCCTCTCCTCATGACAACCAGAAATCCTGAGACAGAAAGTCCTAAACAGCCCTGTAAAGCCATACATGCTAAGCAAGAGGCTGCACTTCCACTCCTTTCCTTCTTTAATGAAGCTCCAGGCTGCTCCTCCTCCAGGAAAAGAAAGGAAGACATAGTTACTAAACATAATCCTGAAGACTACATCAGTAGCTTGAATCTTTAACATTGTAGCTTCCTTCCTCCTATTTGCAACATCATAGAGATTGGATGGACCAACTAGATGGCACAATGGATGGAGCTCTCCATCTAAAATCAGGAAAACCTGAGTTTAGATCTCATCTCAGATATTTACTAGTTTAGCTAGTCCTTACAAGCTTAGCTAGGCAAGTTCCTTAACTCTGTCTCAGTTTCCTCATCTGTAAAATGAATTGGAATGAGAAATGGCAAACCATTCATTATTTTTGCCAAGAAAATCCCAAATAGGGTCATGAAAAGATATACATGTGGCTTACCAGAGCTCACCAGAGAGTCAGAAGTGATTTCTGCCTCCCCAGAACACCAAGACCTTTTGTTCATTGTTCTCCTAGGCAGTTATCATTTTCCGGTTTGTATTATGCTCCTTGTATACTTGTATCATTTATTTCCCTATGAGATAATAGCCAAGATCACACACATTGTGATTAAAGACTTTCTTGATCCCAAATCATTTTGTTCCCTTCACTAATTATTTTGTATTTATTTTCTATTTACTCTGTATATACTTATGTCCCTTCTGATTGATTATAAACTTTTTAAGAGTTTGGAATTATTTCAGTCTTTGTGTATCTTTAGCAGTATCACAGGACCTGGCACTTAGTAGGCACTTTTAAAAAAATTAATTGAGATGAGTAACATTATCCTAATCTATAAGACAGGGATGTTAATCATATGTATAGTAGGGCTTGGGTGTTTTTTGACCATATCTGGGATTTCACTAGATTAAGGAAGATCTAGGCAAGAAAATTCCATTAGAATGTTAGCTCTTTGAGATCAGGAATATTATTTTCTCTTTACTTTCTGACTGACAAATGTAGATGGATAACAGTTCTGAAACTTACAGTCTTACTGAGTTGCCTGGTTCACTGAGAAATTAAGTGACTCATTCAGAGTCACACAGCCAGTGTATGTCAGAGAGAAGAATTTCACCCAAATCTTACTAACTTTGAGGCTGGCTCTCTATCTATTATGCCAGATTTCCTTCTATAATCCTTAATGTTAATATTATATGTGAAAGTATATGGTACTCAGGAACACATTATACAATGATGATCAACTGTGCAAGACTTAGCTTCTCTGATCAAGACAATAATCGGAGACAATTTCAAAGGACCCGTGATGAAAAATGCTATCAATCTCCAGAGAGGGAATTGATAAATTCTAAATGCATATTTTCCCACTTTCTCTGTTTTTCTTGTTTCTTTTTTCCTAGTCTTTTTTTTTCCTATGTGTGCTTTCTTTTGCAACATGGCTACTATGAAAATACGTATAATTTGACTTCATTTATATAATCAGTATCATATGGCTTACCTTCTCAAAGGGTAAGGGAGGGGTAGGAGAGAGGGAGATCATTTAGAACTCAACTTTTTTTTTTTTTTTTTTTTTTTTTTTTTTTTTTTGCTGAGGCAATTGGGGTTAAGTGAGTTAAGTGACTTGCCCAGGGTCACACAGCTAAAAAGTGTTAAGTGTCTGAGGCCACATTTGGACTTAGGTCGTCCTAACTTCAGGGCTGGTGCTCTATACACTGCACCATCTAGTTGTCCCAGAATTCATTTTTTTAAAAATGAATGTTAAAATGTTTAAAAATATAATTGGGAAATATTAATGAAATGTTAGGATTACTAGGTGAGAACTCAGGTTGTCTGGACAATTACAAGGTGAGAACTCAGGTTGACTTGACAGTTCTCTGGCTCAGACCTGTAAAGGGAGTTTACACCTTAGGAATCCTAGAAGGAGCAAGCTCATTGGTTGAAGTGGTTCTTCCCAGAAGCCCTTGCATTATCCCACGCCCATTCTCTGGGAGGATAAAAAGAGGCAACATTGAGCTTGGAAAGCAGTCTGGACTGGGGAAGAACAAGGGCTGGAGGACAGCACTCCAGGAAGAGAAGTCTCTGCCTACATCAGGCTTGACGCGCGGCTCTCTGCAGGAAGGGAAGTCACATCTCTGGACAAGAGTTAACAGCAACTGCCTGGAGACAACGGTTCTCTACAGGAAGAAGAATCTGTCTGAGAGATTTGAGTAGATACAGCAGATCTCTTCCCAGAGAGCGATCCGGCAGTGTCTGGAGACGACAGCTCGCTACAATTGGCGTCCAGACGTGGGGCAAGGATTTTTGCTTATCCTGACAAGAGGAGCTAGACCAGACCTTCGCAATGAAATACAAATATTTTTAGGTATATGAGTCTTTAAGGTATGCAAAGTGCTTTATATCAAGTCTTGTTTAACTTCCTTTAAAAGAAATTCAAAGGAGATAGGGAACACAAAGTATCATTGCAAACTTTTAAAATCTTACATAATTATTGACTGTATTTTATATTCAGTAGGAGCAGCACAAAAGTTTATGACAGTTACTGTGCCACAGCTTAACTCACATCACACCTTTTAAAGACTAAATTTGTATCAATTGACATCTCCACAGTAAACACATCTACTAAAGACTTCTCTAGTACCTCCCTGGGGCATGGACATAATTTTGGCTTCCTGAAGACTATGATGGTAGAATACAAATCCTAGGTTCTATCAAACTCAAAAAGTTCCAGAGAAATGGACTGTGTCTCTGTTACGATGAGCACCAACATAGGGAATCAGAAGGAAGAATATTCAAAAGGTTGGCTATCAGATGATGAAATATTCTGTTAGTTCAAGGTACTAGATTAAGCCAACTGCTAAAGCATAGAAAGCTGCATCAGCAAAAAGGCTGCCCTTGCTAAGGAAAGCATAGATTCTTAACGTATAGAAGTATTAAGTGGCCCTTTGCTTTATATATCCTCAACACTTAAAGATGCTGCTTGTCTTGAATATTTTTAACATTGACTAATTTGTTTTTTTAAGGATTTGCTTCCTCCAAAGGAATGTCAACCTCTTGAGAGCAAGCACTGTTTCAAATTTGTCTTTGTATTCTAAGAAAACCCCTAAAAGAGGTCACAGAGAGTTGTACACAACTGAAATGATTGAACAACAGCAACAACAATGCCCACCACCTGCCACTGGGCTTAAAGGCTTGATGATTGATTGGTTTGTTGGTCGATTGATTTTTTTCCTTGCTGTAAGCATTTCATCTTTTCCTGAGTGGAAGGTTGCCAGATTGTCTTCCTTTAGAGGCTGGGATAGGCTTGCCCTAAGGAAAGTCCAGGTAGTTAAACCTTTTTATTAAGTTTCATGATTTACCAGAAAGGTCATCTCCAGAGTTTTTAGCTCATAAATTCCAGTCTATTGCCATAGATCTTGTTTGTACAAGCTAGAAGGAGGGGGATGGTTAGGAGACAAGTCTGCTTTGGGGCTCCTAAGTTTTACCTAAAGTGATTGATTGGGGGTTAGGGGAAGGGGGCTCAATGATTTCTGCATGAAGTCATATAACCCATTGCTTTAGTTACATCTAGAGAGAACAGCCATCATCATACCCAGAGTCAGCCTCAGCAGCTTAGAGCACAGTTCACATTTTCTTACTGCCCTTGGAGCATGGAAAGCCCAGAATGGGAAGCTGCTGACAGATTAATAGCAGTTTCTCAGAGCTTTTTAAAAAGAAAATACACGTGAAAGCTCCTCTACCCACTGGTAAGAGAGGAAGGTCAAGAGGAGTGTAAGACCCAGAGTTCTGAGGGAGGGGAATGTCCCAAATTTAGAGGTGGAATAAATGCTTAACGAATTGATTTAAGTTGGTGTGGCATCCATTCAAAATACTCAGAGTCAACAGCAAGGCATTCATGAGCCCTCTGAGGATAGTTAATTTTGGACAAAATTTTTTGACTCAAAGTCCTCCAAACACCATCTATAGGATAGACATTACTAGACAGACATTACTGACAAAATTACTGGAAGATCTGGATTCAAATACCACTTCTGACTTAATTAGTTGAGTGAACCTAGGCAAAAAAATTCCTTGACTCAGTTTTTGAGCCTCAGTTTCCTTATTTGAAAAATGGAGAAAATAGGACTTAACCTACAGGCTTATTATGAAAATCTAATGAGGTGACAATAAAAAGTCTTATGCCTGCTTCTTCCCCACTGAGCTAGGGACTCTTTCTACATGGCAATTCATGTAAGAAGGCTACAGGAGGAAAAACTGAGACAACAGACATAATAATGTGAGGGAAAACAACATTGAAAGGCATCAGAATTCAGATCAGTGTGATAATCAATTTTGCATCCAAAGACATCTCCCTCTTCTCTGTAGAGAGGTGCTGGACTTTGGATTTAGAATGTGGTATGCATCATCAGATACAGCCAAGATGTTGATTTGATTTTTGTGACTAGATTTCTTTATTAAAGAGGTAAGGGATATATGGAGAGGGGAAGTGAGATTAGAAAGGCATGGGGATAAAAAGGAAGGAAGGAAGGAAGGAAGGAAGGAAGGAAGGAAGGAAGGAAGGAAGGAAGGAAGGAAGGAAGGAAGGAAGGAAGGAAGGAAGGAAGGAAGGAAGGAAGGAAGGAAGGAAGGAAGGAAGGAAGGAAGGAAGGAAGGAAGGAAGGGAGAGAGGGAGGAAAGTAAGGAGAGAGGGAGGGAGGAAAGTAAGGAGAGAGGGAGGGAGGAAAGGAAGGAGGGAGGGAGAGAGGAAAGGAAGGAGGGAGGAAGGGAAGGAGGGAGGTAGGGAAGGAGGGAGGTAGGGAAGGAGGTAGGGAAGGAAGGAGGTAGGGAAGGAGGGAGGGAGGAAGGGAGGAAGGGAGGAAGGGAAGGAGGAAAGTAGGCAGGGAGGAAGGGAAGGAGGGAAGGAAGGAAGGGAGAGAGGGAGGAAAATAAGGAGAGAGGGAGGGAGGAAAGTAAGGAGAGAGGGAGGGAGGAAAGGAAGGAGGGAGGAAGGGAAGGAGGGAGGTAAGGAAAGAGGGAGGGAAGGAGGGAGGAAGGGAGAAAGGAAGGGAGGAAGAGAGGAAGGGAAGGAGGGAAGTAGGCAAGGAGGGAGGGAAGGAGGGAAGGAGGGAGGGAAGGAGGGAGGAAAGGAAGGAGGGAGGGAGGAAAGTAGGCAGGGAGGGAGGGAAGGAGGGAGGGAAGGAGGGAAGGAGGAAGGAAAGTAGACAGAGAAGGATGGAAGGAGGGAGGGAGGGAAGGAAGGAGGAAAGAGAAAAAGAAGAGATGGGGCTGTGGTGCCATGGAAAGGACAAGAAAAACAGCAAATGCTATGAAAGAAACAATTTCTTACCTCAAAGATGAATTTGGAGCTGCCAAAGTTGGTTTTCTGCTTCTGCCAGAAGTTGTCCGGCTTGATGATAAGGGCCACGTGGATCTCAGCAGGGAAGGCCTCCTGCAGCGTCTTCAGCAGGGGCTTGATGAGGTCCCACTTGGACCCCCTCATGTCGATAATAACAGTGAAGCCACGCTTGCACACGTCCTCGCTGTGGGGAGAAAGGGGGGGGGTCACTCACACCAGCTGGAACAAGGAGAAAAACCCCTCAGGCCCCTACAGGCAGAGCTGTGGTCACCATAGCAGCCCAATCTGGGTTAATGAAAACTTTTCAGTTTCTCCTGCCTTTGGAAAGCCTGTATGGAACAGTGGATAGAGCTTGGGAGTTGGAGTCAGGAAGATCTGAATTCAATACATTCTCAGACACTTACTGGCTCCCTGTAACCCTGGACAAGCCATTTAACTTCCATGTACCTCAGTTCTTTTGCTGCAAGAGAGAGGGTTAGACTAGAAGGTTTCTGAGGTTCCTTCCAGCTCTAAAGTTATGTTCCATCTTCCAAATGCCCCTCTTCTAGGAAGCAATTCAACATTGAAGTCATCTAAAAGACCATACATTCTGCCTTCTCCAAGCATTCAAGACCTTAACTGGCATGGCATTCTTCTACCTTTGCCAGTATGTTTCATTATAAGTGTGCACAATTGTTATTGTTTTTCTCTAATCTGTGTTTCTCTTTCTACTTCTTTGATTTCAACTATTCTTTTTTATAAAGCTTTTTATTTTCAAAATTTATGCATAGATACTCTTTAACATTCACTCTTGTAAAACTTGGTGATCCAATTTTTTTCTCCCCCCCCTGCCCCTCCCCTAGACAGCAAGTAATCCAATATAGGTTAAACATATCTAATTCTTCTATCCATATTTACACATTTATTATGCTGCCCAAGAAAAATCAGATCAAAAAGGAAAAAAAATGAGAAAGCAAAATGCAAGCAAACAAGAAAAAGGTGAAAATACTATATTGTGATCCACATTCAGTCCCTACAACCCTCCCTGTAGGTGCAGATGGTTCTCTCCATCACAAGACCATTGAAACTGGCCTGAATCACCTTGCTGCTGAAAAGAGCCAAATCCAATCAGAATTGATTATTTGTAATCTTTCCACTATTCTGTGAAGAAATCTAAAGCTCTAGCCCAGACTCCTCCCTTAACCTCTGTTTCTTCATTGCTAGCATCTGCTTGACATTTCCATTGGAATATCCTTTAGAATTAACACCTTTCTCATCTTACAAATGAGGACACTGGACTTGATCTATAAGACTTTTCCAATTTGAAATCAGTGATAGGGAGAACTGGAGCTGTCATTTAATTAGGGCAGGGAACTAACTCCCTGAGGAAGAATCTTCTTCTAGTGTAGGTTGCCACTCTCTTTGCAACTTGGATCCTAGGGAGTTGTCTAAAGCATGGAAACAGAGGCTATGAATCTATGCATAATGACTTGATTTCAAAATGTAATATTAATATATTCTATGTTTATTGTATTTTTCTTTATTTTGTTATGGCATGTTGTTTTTCTTTATTTTGTTATTGTATTTTTATTTATTTTCTTATTAAATTTTAATTTGGTTCAAATAGAACTCAAAAGTGTTGGGGACTGCATGCTTCTAATGGGCAGCATATTTAACATTTCTAGCCTGGAATTGTTGTTTGTCCTTTGCTTTGATGGAGTAAACAAATCACAAAATGTACCAGGCACTATGCTAAGCATATAGATATATAAAAAGAAGCAAAAAGATTAAAATTTATTCTACACACTATTGCTACATTAATTTTCCTAAATTAGATGATTTCCTTAATAAAAAAAACTCTTTCATAGTTCCCTGCTGCCTATCAAATGGAGCTAAAATTATTTACACTGACATTCAAGGCTCAGTATAATAATAGATCCCCAAAGTGCCTTACCATCTGTATTTAAGAGGGGAATGTGGAAAAAGTCTGGAAGGATTGACTTTGAACTTTGGTGTTGACATTTACTAGCTGTGTGGTCTTTAAATATGTTGCTTTGGTCCTCATGTCATGTAGGAGACCTAGAAGAATGTACTAGCCCTTGCATTAAAACCTTATAGAGGATTTGTTGGCCAGGATAGACAAAAGTCATACAAGATGAGAAGACATGGATGGTTCTGAATTTTATCGATAGAGGGCTAGTCAAATTAATGAGATCATAGGTCCCCAGAAGCATTGCCCACCACTCCCTTACATATTCTATAGACTAACCTAAATGGATCACATGACATTCTTTGAATTTTCTTGGGTTTCCTACTTCCTCACATTTGCCCATGCTGTTTCTACTACCAAGATTGCCCTTCCTATACATCTATTATTTAGATCTCACCTTCATGCTCCATCTTAAATATCACCTCTTTCATGAAGCCTTCCTGATCTCCCCTAATTTGATGTGATCTCTCCCATTCTTGGAAACAGTGAACGTTTTATGTCTCTCTTAAAGTACTTACCACATTCTATGTATTGAAGTTATTTTGCGTAATTGTATCACCTACCCTGCTAGGCTGAAAGTTCCTTAAGAATAGGGACTGTCTTGCTTACCTTTGTTTTCTTCACACTGCCCTTCTAGAACAATGCCTTCTACAGAGTAAGTGCTCAGAAATATTCCTAAATAGAATTGAATGCTTGCCCTATGAAGAAATCTGTTCTTGTTTAATTTATAATTATCATGTTCACTAGCCTCATTATGTTTAACCTATGATCATTAAATTTGCAATATCTAGCTTCTTTAAAATAAAAGGTTCCCAAAGAAACAAAACTGAACACTATAGTCATGTTGATTAAGTTTACTTCCAAAGAAAAGGTGAAATGATGCAATGTCTTTCAATTTTTTTGCTGAAGTGAGGGACTACTAGGGGCATGGAATATAGCTTATAGCATCATACTTAGTTGGTGTGTTAGTTTTTATACAATCGCTTTTTCTTCTTGTGTTTCATTTTAATTTCTTTTTTTTTCTCTCCTTTCTTTCTTCCCTTTTCTCCGTGAGCAGCCTTAGAGAAAGAGAAATGTTGAGGTCTTTGTTGGGACAATTTTATTTCTGTTCTCACAACTCAGCAGTCTTCTTCTCTAAGTTTAGTTAGCACAGTGACCCTGTTTAACTGATACTATCTCCCCTTCCCTTTTATTCTCTTCTCAGTAAAGCATGAGCTAGAACTTTTGTTTAAGGGATCTTCTCTCAGGCTGATAGACCCTCGCATAGTATCTGTCCAACTCTCTCTAGGACCCCGGGCTCAACACTACCCCTCCCATGCCATCCAGCATGACAAGGGAATGAGGAGCTAATTCCAATTACAAGAAAGCTTGGCTGATACAATTCTGATAGGCAGATCTAAGCTCCATCTGAACGTAGTTCTCAGCCAGGTAAATTCTTTTCTCAATTGTGGTGTATATCATGTATGAGTTCTGGTCCTAGCAAGAGCCATGATCTTTGACTGACAAAGACACCTGTGAACAGCCGAGTCTTCTCAATTTCCATCCATCTCTAAGGATGGGAGCATCCATTACAATGACAAGATCGTAGTTTTCCAACTGGAAGATATTTTAGAATTTATCTAACACCTCCACCCATTTTACAGTTGAAACAACTAAGGCCCCAATGCATAAAGAAATTATATGTGTGTGACTAATTGGAGAAAGCTAAGGTATACTCAATTGCATCATAGATCTTCATAAAAAAAACTAAAAGAATAGGAAACATTGGAATTGTGCTTTTGGCTTTCCTAGAAGAAAAGGCAAAAGTTGAACAGAGGTTGGCAATTCTTAGAACCAAGAAAGAATAAGCCCAGGTGAACTCAAGACATCATTGTTCTATTTTTTCTTTTATTTATTCATTTATTAATTTGGGGTTTACATTTAATTTTAATTTTATTTTTCTCAATTACATATAAACAATTTTAGCATTCTTTTTTGAAATTTTGAGTTCTAAATTTTTTCTCCTGTTTTTCTCCTCTCTTCTTGAGAAGGCAAGCAATTTGAAATAGACAAATATATATAGATATAGTCATGCAAAATTTTTCTATATTAGCCATGTTGCAAAAGAAAATGCAGTCCCCCAAAATTTAAGTATAATAAAGTTTTTTAAAGTGTACTTTGAACCACATTTCATACTCCATCAGTTGCATGTATCCATTATAATGGATGCAAGATGAAGAAAGCAAACTCTAAAACAGCCAGGTCTGTCACTGCCATCTTTGAAGCAACCCAACCAGGGCCACCATTCTGCTGCCTGTTGATCTTCCTCCATCTTCCTGCTGCTGGTCACATGCTTCTGGGAGCTCCTTCTATCCCCCACCTCCATCCCTCCCCTCCAAAAGACTAGGTCAAACTCTCCTTCCTCCTCCTCCTCCCTAATACCTCACTCCTCTTCTATCCTAGACACTGTTCATTATTGTTCTCAACAAATAACAAAGGAACACTAATATGTTTATATGATAAAACTTCTGATTCTTTGTCTAGTTAAAAATAATCTGAAAGAGGGTCAAAACAAAATTGTCACATTTAAGAAAAGACAGAGTGTACTGCTCTGGTACTTAGAAGTTTCTTTCCAACCTCCTTACTTCTTCTTTATTTGTTTGTCCTATTTGATTTTTTGATAATTGAATTAACTTATTTGCAATTATCATTTTTAAATAAAAATTGATCTCTGGTGTGATGTTTGGGGTTATTTAGTTTTAGAGTTACCCATATTTAAAAGTATCATCAAAGGATCCAAACCAGAGACAATGCAAATTGTAGCAGCAAATAAAAATAAAAGCACAATTCAAAAAACATATCCTTGAGGTCAGAAATTGTGATACTCTCCTTCTTTATTCATCGCTTTGTTCCTACCAATTTAGGCCTAATATCTGAGCTGAGATTCAGAAGATCAAGTTTCTAATCTCTACCCTGCTATATCTGAGCTGAGATTCAGAAGATCAAGTTTCTAATCTCTACCCTGCTACTATTCTGCCATGTGACTTCAGACAAAATTTTTTGCTTTCTCTGGACATCAGTGTTCTTACTTTTTAAAATGAGAAGTTTGGATTCAATTTCTAATGTTCTTTCAGCCTATTTCTAGGAGTCTTCCTCTATTTCTCTATGTATAATCCACGAAGTTTGTCTTGATTTACTATTTCTCTGATATGTCAGAAAGTAATCTTCTCCATTCCTGGGACCTGCCTTCAGGAAAAATGGCATTAGTGGCTGAGTGGGAATTGTACATGATGGGAGAAGGGGAAGGAGCCTCTCAGAGGCCACAGTTCCCCTTAATCGCCTCTATAATTCCCCTCACTCCTACCACAGTTAGATGAGGAATTTCTTTTTCTGCTTTGTGTCTCACAACAAATATTTACTGCCACCTGCACCAGCAGGAATTTAACAGACCAAACCCTCTAAATGTGGCAGTCATTAGCAGGCTGCAGCCTGTCAGGTAGCAACTTACTAACTAATAACTCCTGACAACGAAATGTAGAAATCAGGTGCTAATATCCTCTAGCAAGTTCTCACTAGCTCAGGAGATGAGGAATAAGACCCAGAGGCAGATCTAGGTGAATGCTGTTTATCTAATTGGATCCTTGG